>NC_053395.1:234327824-234627824 GCF_905171765.1 Bufo bufo
TTATATATCTGTATACACCTCTCTATTATATATCTGTATACACCGCTATATTATATATCTGTATACACCTCTCTATTATATATCTGTATTTACCGCTCCATTATATATCTCTATACACCTCTCTATTATATACCTGTATACACCGCTCTATTATATATATCTGTATACACCTTTCTGTTTTATATATCTGTATACACCGCTATATTATATATCTGTATACACCTCTATTATATATCTCTATACACCTCTCTATTATATATCTGTATACACCGCTTTATTATATATCTGTATACACCGCTCTATCATATATCTGTATACACCTCTCTATTATATATCTGTATACACCTCTCTATTATATATCTGTATACACCTCTCTATTATATATCTGTATACACCGTTCTATCTATTATATATCTGTATACACCTCTCTATTATATATCTGTATACACCTCTCTATTATATATCTGTATACACCTCTCTATTATATATCTGTATACACCTCTCTATTATATATCTGTATACACCTCTCTATTATATATCTGTATACACCTCTCTATTATATATCTGTATACACCTCTCTATTATATATCTCTATACACCGCTCTATTATATATCTCTATACACCGCTCTATTATATATCTGTATACACCGCTCTATTATATATCTCTATACACCGCTCCATTATATATCTGTATTTACCGCTCCATTATATATCTGTATACACCTCTCTATTATATACCTGTATACACCGCTCTATTATATATACCTGTATACACCTCTCTATTATATACCTGTATACACCGCTCTATTATATATATCTGTATACACCTCTCTATTATATACCTGTATACACCGCTCTTTTATATATATATCTGTATACACCGCTCCATTATATATCTGTTTTCACCGCTCTATTATATATCTGTATACACCTCTCTATTATATATCTGTATACACCGCTTTATTATATATCTGTATACACCGTTCTATCTATTATATATCTGTATACACCGCTCTATCATATATCTGTATACACCTCTCTATTATATATCTGTATACACCGTTCTATCTATTATATATCTGTATACACCTCTCTATTATATATCTGTATACACCTCTCTATTATATATCTGTATACACATCTCTATTATATATCTGTATACACCGCTTTATTATAAATATAAATGATTCCACGTCTATTCCCGTCCATGTACAGAAGACTGTAAACTCCTATTCTCCTCTCTCTCTATACATGTACATATAGAAGACAAATTATTTTACATGTCTTTCCTCCCATATACATTAAATGCACAGATCCCTATATATATATATATATATACACATTGGTAAATAAAGGATCCTCTCTATAAAGCCGGACACTTTTAGCCGTCGCCTGATTCTCGGCTCTTCAGGCTCGATGTATAGGGGAGAGATTCTGCATCTGGATATTTCCATAAAGACCGATAAATCACAACGAAAAGTTCTTCTTTAAAGTACATTCCTTGCTGGTCACAATCACATAGTATAAGGGAACATCGGACTGTGTTATAATGGTTAATATGACGTGATATGTGGTGCTGTGTATGCTGGGTGTTATACTGTATGTACATGGTGTAGGGTGCTGTGTATGCTGGGTGTTATACTGTATATACATGGTGTAGGGTGCTGTGTATGCTGGGTGTTATACTGTATGTACATGGTGTAGGGTGCTGTGTATGCTGGGTGTTATACTGTATGTACATGGTGTAGGGTGCTGTGTATGCTGGGTGTTATACTATATGTACATGGTGTAGGGTGCTGTGTATGCTGGGTGTTATACTGTATGTACATGGTGTAGGGTGCTGTGTATGCTGGGTATTATACTGTATGTACATGGTGTAGGGTGCTGTGTATGCTGGGTGTTATACTGTATGTACATGGTGTAGGGTGCTGTGTATGCTGGGTGTTATACTGTATGTACATGGTGTAGGGTGCTGTGTATGCTGGGTGTTATACTGTATGTACATGGTGTAGGGTGCTGTGTATGCTGGGTGTTATACTGTATATACATGGTGTAGGGTGCTGTGTATGCTGAGTGTTATACTGTGTGTATATGGTGTAGGGTGCTGTGTATGCTGGGTGTTATACTGTATATACATGGTGTAGGGTGCTGTGTATGCTGGGTGTTATACTGTGTGTACATGGTGTAGGGTGCTGTGTATGCTGGGTGTTATACTGTGTGTACATGGTGTAGGGTGCTGTGTATGCTGGGTGTTATACTGTGTGTACATGGTGTAGGGTGCTGTGTATGCTCGGTATTATGCTGTATGTATATGGTGTAGGGTGCTGTGTATGCTGGGTGTTATACTGTATGTACATGGTGTAGGGTGCTGTGTATGCTGGGTGTTATACTGTGTGTACATGGTGTAGGGTGCTCTGTATGCTGGGTGTTATACTGTGTGTATATGGTATAGGGTGCTGTGTATGCTGGGTGTTATACTGTGTGTACATGGTGTAGGGTGCTGTGTATGCTGGGTGTTATACTGTGTGTACATGGTGTAGGGTGCTGTGTATGCTCGGTATTATGCTGTATGTATATGGTGTAGGGTGCTGTGTATGCTGGGTGTTATACTGTATGTATATGGTGTAGGGTGCTGTGTATGCTGGGTGTTATACTGTGTGTACATGGTGTAGGGTGCTGTGTATGCTGGGTGTTATACTGTGTGTATATGATAGACATGTCTCATACAATAGATTCTGGACACTGTACACACCTGCGCCGTGTAGTGGCGCTTTTTCTGTAATTAGCTACTTATACACATGGAGTATACGCAGCTCGGCACCATATATTCTTTAGTACATGACCTGGCAGCCGCCGGACATTTACTAAGAATAACACCCGGAATATCGGAGCCATAGAGCAGGAATGAGGCCTTGTGTGTGTAGATATAGATAGTATGGGGCAGAGCCGTCACAGCCTTGTGTTCACACACGGCCGCAGGGTACACAGACTAGTCTCGCATACACCATGTCTTACACTTAACATTTACTTTCCACATTAAGTAAATGTATATATTATATACCGAATAGGCCGCCATGTAATGGAGAGCGGGCACTATCTGTACTGCAAGAATATTATCTGCCCGATCATATACAGTATCACCGGGAGGATTATTACTCTTCTCACTATTTTACTAGGCGCTCAACACAAACGGTTATAAATCCCATGTTCAGTATCTGTATACGTGTTGTGGATTATAGTATGTACTCTGTATACACCACTTTATAATATATATGTACACACCGCTCTGTTTTATATATCTCTATACACCTTTCTGTTTTATATATCTGTATACACCGCTCTGTTTTATATATCTGTATACACCGCTCTGTTTTATATATCTGTATACACCTTTCTGTTTTATATATCTGTATACACCGCTCTGTTTTATATATCTGTATACACCGCTCTGTTTTATATATCTGTATACACCGCTATATTATATATCTGTATACACCGCTCTATTATATATCTGTATTTACCGCTCCATTATATATCTGTATACACCGCTCTGTTTTATATATCTGTATACACCTTTCTGTTTTATATATCTGTATACACCGCTATATTATATATCTGTATACACCTCTCTATTATATATCTGTATACACCGCTATATTATATATCTGTATACACCTCTCTATTATATATCTGTATACACCGCTCTATTATATATCTGTATACACCGCTATATTATATATCTGTATACACCTCTCTATTATATATCTGTATACACCGCTCCATTATATATCTGTATACACCGCTCTATTATATATATCTGTATTTACCGCTCCATTATATATCTGTATACACCTCTCTATTATATACCTGTATACACCGCTCTATTATATATATTTGTATACACCTCTCTATTATATACCTGTATACACCGCTCTATTATATATATCTGTATACACCGCTCCATTATATATCTGTATACACCTCTCTATTATATATATCTGTATTTACCAATCCATTATATATCGGTATACACCTCTCTATTATATACCTGTATACACCGCTCTATTATATATATCTGTATACACCTATCTATTATATACCTGTATACACCGCTCTATTATATACCTATATCCTCCGCTCTATTATTTATCTGTATACTCCGCTCTATTATATTTCTGTATACACCTCTCTATTATATACCTGTATACACCGCTCTATTATATACCTATATCCTCCGCTCTATTATTTACCTGTATCCTCCGCTCTATAATATATCTGTATATACCGTTCTATTATATATCTGTATACACCGATTTAATATATATCTATCCTCCGCTCTATTATATAGATGTATACACCGCTCTCTCATATATCTGTATACACCGCTCTATTATATATCTCTATACACCGCTCTATTATATATCTGTATATAATGCTCTATTATATATCTGTATACACCTCTCTATTATATATCTGTATACACCTCTCTATTATATATCTCTATACACCGCTCTATTATATATCTCTATACACCGCTCTATTATATATCTGTATATAATGTTCTATTATATATCTGTATACACCTCTCTATTATATATCTCTATACACCTCTCTATCATATATCTGTATACTCCGCTCTATTATATATCTGTATACACCTCTCTATTATATATCTCTATACACCGCTGTATTATGTCTTTATATCTGTGATACATTGTAGCGGATTACATTTTGATAACACCCCGTGATACATTGTAGCGGATTATATTTGATAACACCCGGTGATACATTGTAGCGGATTACATTTTGATAACACCCGGTGATACATTGTAGCGGATTTGTTTTAGCCATTTCTAAACACCTGGGGAACAGCCCAGCAATAAGCGAGCCCCGCAGCCATCATTGCTGTCTGTGCAGTATATACTGTCTGCGTCTGTACCCTGCCTAGGACATAACCAAGGTGCCATTCACACAATGTATGATAGTGGGGCATTGATGGGCATCACCCGCTCATGCAGATTTGTGCTGCACTCATGATGAGATCATAATCATGCAGATGACGTCACAACAGCACCATACTGATGACTACACTGTCTGAGGATGAGAATAACAGTTGCATTTCCCCCTAAATCATCCCCCCTCCTTTTTTTGCAGCCTCCTTTTCTTCAGTGCTCCCCTCCTTCTATTTTTCTGTTCCCCTTTAATCAGTGACCCCTTTTTTGACCCCCCTATTGTCCCCCTGTGTTTTCCAGGTCCCCGCACTCGGAAGCTGAAGAAGAAGAAGAGCGAGAAGGAGGACAAGCGGCCCCGCACGGCGTTCACCGCGGAGCAGCTGCAGCGACTGAAGGCCGAGTTCCAGGCCAATCGCTACATCTCGGAGCAGCGGCGCCAGAGCTTGGCCCAAGAGCTCAACCTCAACGAATCCCAGATCAAGATTTGGTTCCAGAACAAACGGGCCAAGATCAAGAAAGCGACCGGCTTAAAGAACGGCCTGGCGCTGCACCTGATGGCGCAGGGTCTGTACAACCACTCCACGACCACCGTGCAGGACAAGGAGGACAGTGACTAGGGAGACGATGGGGGAGGGGGCGGCACAGTGTGCCAGGCTGAGGTAAGGAGGGAAAGGACCCGAGACTGGACGCCCCACACCTCCCTCCTTCAGGGCGCAGAACTGTCCTTTCAAGCCAAAGATTTTATTATGATGAGATTGTACCGGAGTCTGTGCGCTCACCGGAGGCTGTAATTTATTTTCTAATAAAGCTAATACTCCACGACAATCCTCTCTGCTCTCACGTCTGCCGGGGGGAGGGGGCCGGACTCTTCTGTAGAGTCAGGCTGTGCACCCACACTTCTGCCGGGGGGAGGGGGCCGGACTCTTCTGTAGAGTCACCCACTGCACGGACGATTCTGCATGGGGGAGGGGGCCGGACTCTTCTGTAGAGTCAGGCTGTGCACCCACACTTGTGCCGGGGGGAGGGGGCCGGACTCTTCTGTAGAGTCACCCACTGCACAAGGGGCCAGACTCTTCTGTAGAGTCAGGCTGTGCACCCACACTTCCGCTGGGGGGAGGGGGCCGGACTCTTCTGTAGAGTCATACACTGCACCCACACTTCTGCCGGGGGGAGGGGGCCGGACTCTTCTGTAGAGTCACCCACTGCACGGACGATTCTGCATGGGGAAGGGGGCCGGACTCTTCTGTAGAGTCAGGCTGTGCACCCACACTTCTGCTGGGGGGAGGGGGCCGGACTCTTCTTCAGAGTCAGGCTGTGCACCCACACTTGTGCCGGGGGAGGGTGCCGGACTCTTTTGTAGAGTCAGGCTGTGCACCGACAAATGCCGAGGGGAGGGTGCCGGACTCTTCTGTAGAGTCAGGCTGTGCACCCACACTTCTGCCGAGGGGGCTGGACTCTTCGGTAGAGTCACCCACTGCACGGACGATTCTGCCGTGGGGAGGGTGCCGGACTCTTCTGTAGTCATCCACTGCACCGACACTTCTGCCGTGGGGAGGGTGCCGGACTCTTCTGTAGTCATCCACTGCACCAAAATTTCTGCCGGGGGGCTCAGACTCTTCTGTGGAGTAATGCACTGCACCGACACTCTTGCCGGGGGGAGGGGGTCTTTACAGTCATGCTCTGCACCTCCACTAATGCCTGGAAGAAGGGGGATGCACTCTTCTGTGGATTTATGTTCTACACCCTCAATTTGACGAGGGGGTGGTGGGATACACTTTTATGTGGAGTCATCTGCTGCTCTAAAGACAATTAGTGAGTACAATCTTATGTAGAAAAGGGTCGGCACTGCTGGAATAGACGCGGTGCACGAGTCAGTGGGGAGACGTCCCAATACTTGCAATAAAGGAGAAAAGACCGGCACTCGCGATGATGATGAATGTTGCGTTTATTCAGTCACATATTAAGGACAGTGAGTACAGAGATGTAGGGGCTTTATGCTGCTATAGGCCACCTTCACACATCAACTGCCTTGTTTTCTCCTCCATCAGTTTTAGTTGTTCTTTTGAGGTTTTTGGTCAGTTACATCTCTTGTACATTTTACATGTGTGTAGATATTAGTAAAATATGGGGAAATCAAAATGGTAATTATTTTATGAAAATAATGAACACTGAGATTTCTAATGGTTCAATAAAGATATTCAGTTATGTCCATATCACATCAGAAAAAATGTACTATATATTCAGTAAAAACATTGCACAGCTCTCTAATATCAGATGTAATAACCGGTTATATATAGTGAATAATACAGAGCTGTATAATATCCGATGTAATAACCTGTTATATATAGTGAATAATACAGAGCCGTATAATATCAGATGTAATAACCTGTTATATATAGTGAATAATACAGAGCTGTATAATATCAGATGTAATAACCTGTTATATATAGTGAATAATACGGAGCCGTATAATATCAGATGTAATAACCTGTTATATATAGTGAATAATACAGAGCTGTATAATATCAGGTGTAATAACCTGTTATATATAGTGAATAATACAGAGCTGTATAATATCAGATGTAATAACCTGTTATATATAGTGAATAATACAGAGCCGTATAATATCAGGTGTAATAACCTGTTATATATAGTGAATAATACAGAGCTGTATAATATCAGGTGTAATAACCTGTTATATATAGTGAATAATACAGAGCTGTATAATATCAGGTGTAATAACCTGTTATATATAGTGAATAATACAGAGCTGTATAATATCAGATGTAATAACCGGTTATATATAGTGAATAATACAGAGCTGTATAATATCAGCTGTAATAACCTGTTATATATAGTGAATAATACGGAGCTGTATAATATCAGCTGTAATAACCTGTTATATATAGTGAATAATACAGAGCTGTATAATATCAGATGTAATAACCGGTTATATATAGTGAATAATACAGAGCTGTATAATATCAGCTGTAATAACCTGTTATATATAGTGAATAATACGGAGCCGTATAATATCAGATGTAATAACCAGTTATATATAGTGAATAATACAGAGCTGTATAATATCCGATGTAATAACCTGTTATATATAGTGAATAATACAGAGCTGTATAATATCAGATGTAATAACCTGTTATATATAGTGAATAATACAGAGCCGTATAATATCAGATGTAATAACCTGTTATATATAGTGAATATTACGGAGCCGTATAATATCAGCTGTAATAACCGGTTATATATAGTGAATAATACAGAGCTGTATAATATCAGATGTAATAACCTGTTATATATAGTGAATAATACAGAGCCGTATAATATCAGATGTAATAACCTGTTATATATAGTGAATAATACAGAGCCGTATAATATCAGATGTAATAACCTGTTATATATAGTGAATAATACAGAGCTGTATAATATCAGATGTAATAACCTGTTATATATAGTGAATATTACAGAGCTGTATAATATCAGATGTAATAACCTGTTATATATAGTGAATAATACGGAGACGTATAATATCAGATGTAATAACCTGTTATATATAGTGAATATTACAGAGCTGTATAATATCAGGTGTAATAACCGGTTATATATAGTGAATAATACAGAGCTGTATAATATAAGATGTAATAACCGGTTATATATAGTGAATAATACAGAGCTGTAAAATATCAGATGTAATAACCGGTTATATATAGTGAATAATACAGAGCCGTATAATATAAGATGTAATAACCTGTTATATATAGTGAATATTACAGAGCCGTATAATATCAGATGTAATAACCGGTTATATATAGTGAATAATACAGAGCTGTATAATATCAGATGTAATAACCTGTTATATATAGTGAATATTACAGAGCTGTATAATATCAGGTGTAATAACCGGTTATATATAGTGAATAATACAGAGCTGTATAATATAAGATGTAATAACCGGTTATATATAGTGAATAATACAGAGCTGTATAATATCAGATGTAATAACCGGTTATATATAGTGAATAATACAGAGCTGTATAATATCAGATGTAATAACCTGTTATATATAGTGAATAATACAGAGCCGTATAATATCAGATGTAATAACCTGTTATATATAGTGAATAATACAGAGCTGTATAAAATCAGATGTAATAACCTGTTATATATAGTGAATAATACAGAGCTGTATAATATCAGATGTAATAACCTGTTATATATAGTGAATATTACAGAGCTGTATAATATCAGATGTAATAACCGGTTATATATAGTGAATAATACGGAGACGTATAATATCAGATGTAATAACCTGTTATATATAGTGAATAATACAGAGCTGTATAATATCAGATGTAATAACCTGTTATATATAGTGAATAATACGGAGACGTATAATATCAGATGTAATAACCTGTTATATATAGTGAATATTACAGAGCTGTATAATATCAGGTGTAATAACCGGTTATATATAGTGAATAATACAGAGCTGTATAATATAAGATGTAATAACCGGTTATATATAGTGAATAATACAGAGCTGTATAATATCAGATGTAATAACCGGTTATATATAGTGAATAATACAGAGCCGTATAATATAAGATGTAATAACCTGTTATATATAGTGAATATTACAGAGCTGTATAATATCAGATGTAATAACCTGTTATATATAGTGAATAATACAGAGCCGTATAATATCAGATGTAATAACCTGTTATATATAGTGAATAATACAGAGCTGTATAATATCAGATGTAATAACCGGTTATATATAGTGAATAATACAGAGCTGTATAATATCAGGTGTAATAACCTGTTATATATAGTGAATAATACAGAGCTGTATAATATCAGATGTAATAACCTGTTATATATAGTGAATAATACGGAGACGTATAATATCAGATGTAATAACCGGTTATATATAGTGAATAATACAAAGCTGTATAATATCAGATGTAATAACCTGTTATATATAGTGAATAATACGGAGACGTATAATATCAGATGTAATAACCGGTTATATATAGTGAATAATACAGAGCTGTATAATATCAGATGTAATAACCGGTTATATATAGTGAATAATACAGAGCTGTATAATATCAGCTGTAATAACCTGTTATATATAGTGAATAATACAGAGCCGTATAATATCAGATGTAATAACCGGTTATATATAGTGAATAATACAGAGCTGTATAATATCAGGTGTAATAACCAGTTATATATAGTGAATAATACAGAGCTGTATAATATCAGATGTAATAACCTGTTATATATAGTGAATAATACAGAGCCGTATAATATCAGATGTAATAACCTGTTATATATAGTGAATAATACAGAGCTGTATAATATAAGATGTAATAACCTGTTATATATAGTGAATAATACAGAGCTGTATAATATCAGGGGTAATAACCGGTTATATATAGTGAATAATACAGAGCTGTATAATATCAGATGTAATAACCTGTTATATATAGTGAATATTACAGAGCTGTATAATATCAGATGTAATAACCTGTTATATATAGTGAATAATACAGAGCTGTATAATATCAGATGTAATAACCTGTTATATATAGTGAATAATACAGAGCCGTATAATATCAGATGTAATAACCTGTTATATATAGTGAATAATACAGAGCTGTATAATATCAGATGTAATAACCTGTTATATATAGTGAATAATACAGAGCTGTATAATATCAGATGTAATAACCTGTTATATATAGTGAATAATACAGAGCCGTATAATATCAGATGTAATAACCTGTTATATATAGTGAATATTACGGAGCCGTATAATATCAGATGTAATAACCGGTTATATATAGTGAATAATACAGAGCTGTATAATATCAGATGTAATAACCGGTTATATATAGTGAATAATACAGAGCTGTATAATATCAGATGTAATAACCGGTTATATATAGTGAATAATACAGAGCCGTATAATATCAGATGTAATAACCGGTTATATATAGTGAATAATACGGAGCTGTATAATATCAGATGTAATAACCTGTTATATATAGTGAATAATACAGAGCTGTATAATATCAGATGTAATAACCTGTTATATATAGTGAATAATACGGAGCTGTATAATATCAGATGTAATAACCGGTTATATATAGTGAATAATACGGAGCTGTATAATATCAGGTGTAATAACCGGTTATATATAGTGAATAATACGGAGACGTATAATATCAGATGTAATAACCGGTTATATATAGTGAATAATACGGAGCCGTATAATATCAGATGTAATAACCGGTTATATATAGTGAATAATACAGAGCTGTATAATATCAGATGTAATAACCGGTTATATATAGTGAATAATACAGAGCCGTATAATATCAGATGTAATAACCGGTTATATATAGTGAATAATACGGAGCTGTATAATATCAGATGTAATAACCGGTTATATATAGTGAATAATACAGAGCTGTATAATATCAGATGTAATAACCTGTTATATATAGTGAATAATACGGAGCCGTATAATATCAGATGTAATAACCAGTTAGCAGGAAGCAGTTGAAAGATGAAACTGAGCATGTGCGTCCATCTCAGTGAGCCGAAAAAAGAAATAAGAATAAAACCAAACCATAGGTGGCGCAATATACACACATTTTATTGAATAACTCAGTGGCTATGCTACATTTTCATATACATGCAATAGAGATGCTTAGAAAAGATTTCATATCCATGTGCTGATTTGAAATCTGTAGAATATTTGTGTGGTGCAACCCCTTTACTAATCATTCTCTGTGTTGCCTATTTCCAAGACTTTAGAACGGATGACCTATCTTCAGGATAGCTTTTCAGTATGTGACACCTAGGATCCCCGCCGATCAGCGGCGCTCCTTTCCGCACTGTGGCCTTCTCTCTGCCTAACAAGCACAGCACCGTACATTGTATAGTGGCAGTGCTTGGTATCGCGGCTCATCCCCATTCACTTCTTTGTGGCAGAGCTGATCCTGTACAGGCAGTTTTACTCCCTAAAAAATATCTAATGTATATGAATACGCACAATGATTTCACAGCCATTCAGGAGCGCTGTGAACGGCACAGGCAGCACAGCTCCAATACCAGAGGTACGGACAATACACGGCTTTGTTATTAGTGAGGTATCAGCGAGCTGCTGTGTCATTGGCCGATCCTCTCACACCCCTCTTCTCCTGCGTGCTGAACACAGCAGCAGCAGCTTCCTTTTCAGTTATTATGAAAGCGGGGAGCGCGCGCCACCCCCGCGCCATTGAGAGTTCTATTTTCCTGTATGGTTTATGTATGGAGCCCAGTGTCCAGAGATCACAGAGAGGACTATACAGTACACTATACTGTGCAACAATCCAATATATTGCATACAAGACTGTCCTATAACTGCCTCCTCTGCATTTGTCCCAGACCCCACCCACTGCCACCAAGCCACCCACTGCTACTATGCCACATTGACCAGACGTCCCTGTTTTGCACAATCTACCACTCCGATCCCTATGTGACAGATTTGGTGCTTTATGAAAGGTTGCGATTCAGTCTTCTGAGAGATAAATTTAAAATGGTCAAAATTAGCTATTTCTGAATTGAAGACATTATAGAGGAGACTAATAATATTTTCTTTTCATGAATAGCAACCCCTTAATGTTATGTAGCTCTACGTATTATATATATTAGAGGTGGGACGAATCCAATTTTTTTCGAATCCGAATCCGAAAAGGTGCTCGAATATATCGAATCTTTTGAATCTTAAATCCTACTAATCCTGCGCATAAGAAATGTGTGAACGGTGTAAGAAACAAAGTGATCTGTGGATGATACACTATTATGGGGGATCTGTGGATGACACGGTTATGGGGGATCTGTGGATGACACTGTTATGGCGGATCTGTGGATGGCGCTGTTATTGGGGATCTGTGGATGGCGCTGTTATGGGGGGATCTGTGGAGGACACTGTTATGGGGGATCTGTGGATGACACTGTTATGGGGGATCTGTGGATGACACTGTTATGGGGGATCTGTGGATGGCACTGTTATGGAGGGGATCTGTGGATGGCGCTGTTATGGGGGATCTGTGGATGACACTGTTATGGGGGATCTATGGATGGCGCTGTTATGGGGGGATCTGTGGATGGCATTGTTATGGAGGGGATCTGTGGATGACACTGTTATGGGAGAGATCTGTGGATGACGCTGTTATGGGGGATCTGTGGATGACGCTGTTATGGGGGATCTGTGGATGACGCTGTTATGGGGGATCTGTGGATGACGCTGTTATGGGGGATCTGTGGATGGCACTGTTATGGGGGAATCTGTGGATGGCATTGTTATGGGGGGATCTATGGATGGTGCTGTTATGGGGGGATCTGTGGATGGCATTGTTATGGAGGGGATCTGTGGATGACACTGTTATGGGGAGGGGGATCTGTGGATGGCACTATTATGGAGGGGAGCTTCATTGTAAGGTAATAAAGATGCGCTGATTTAAAGTTAAAGTAAACCGCCTGCTCCCGCCCGCATAGCAACGAATCGGCTGATTTTTCGATAACTGTATTCGTCGACAACGAATCCCGTTATCGAACGTCGGGATTCGAGTCCACAAATCCAGCAAGATTTGAGGGATTCGTGGATTCAACAGATTAGTTATATGAATAACTGTCATTTTCGTACTCCTCCTCGGCTAAAATACTCCTCAAAAGTGGTAAGAGGAGTATTTTTACTCTTCCGGAAAAAGTGTAGTGCAACCTCTGGTCGCTGGCGTAGGAAAAGTTGAGAGAAGGCAGTGGCAATACTGCCTTCTCAAACATCTCATAGGCAGAGGTCCTGGGTGTCGGACCCCCACTGATCAGATACTATGACCTATCCATCTGCAGACCACTGTGCCACACTGCATGAGACAGCAGTGGTCAGATAACGATGTGATGAGACCAGCAGGAGTGGTCTGGCTGCGATGGATCCTTGCTATAAGGATCCATTACAGTGTAAAAATTAAACAAGTAACATCCGGCAGGAGCACTTTTCTTGGTGTAAGAGCGACCCACTTCTGGCTGTAAAATGAACTGTGAGCCTGTAGGTTGTGAATTAACCCCTTCCTGCCCTGACCGTGGCAGGAAGGGTTAATTTAGTAAAAAAAAATAATATAATAATTAATAAAAAAAACGAGTAAAAAGAGGAAAACAGAAAAAAAAAAAAATCAAAGTTATAGCAATACACTAGCTATATGCTAGTTTTAGCAATAGTACAGCAGACTATGTACATCGCCCTTTTTTCATTCATAAAAAAGTAAGAAATATATAATATTTATATATATTTTAGTTTTAGCAATAGTATAGTGGAATTTGTGTGTAAAATATACAAACATGCACACATTTTTTTAAATTTAGGCATTCGTTTTATCTATATTTTGTTTGACAGGGTTTTATTTCTGTGTAAAATATACAAACACGCATATTTTTTTCATTAAAAAAAAAATGTAAAAAAAAACCCTTTAACCACCTCAGCCCCCATGGCTTAAACACCCTTAATGACCAGGCCACTTTTTACACTTCTGACCTACACTACTTTAACCGTTTATTGCTCGGTCATGCAACTTACCACCCAAATTAATTTTACCTCCTTTTCTTCTCACTAATTGAGCTTTCATTTGGTGGTATTTTATTGCTGCTGACATTTTTACTTTTTTTGTTATTAATCGAAATTTAACTATTTTTTTGCAAAAAAATGACATTTTTCACTTTCAGTTGTAAAATTTTGCAAAAAAAAAGACATCCATTTATAAATTTTTCTCTCAATTTATTGTTCTACATGTCTTTGATAAAAAAAAAATGTTTGGGTAAAAAAAAAATGGTTTGGGTAAAAGTTATAGCGTTTACAAACTATGGTACAAAAATGTGAATTTCCGCTTTCTGAAGCAGCTCTGACTTTCTGAGCACCTGTCATGTTTCCTGAGGTTCTACAATGGCCAGACAGTACAAACACCCCACAAATGACCCCATTTCGGAAAGTAGACACCCTAAGGCAGTGGTGGCGAACCTATGGCACGGGTGCTAGAGGCGGCACTCAGAGCCCTCTCTGTGGGCACCCACACCCTTGAAAATGTCTAAGCCGTATCAATATTCCTTAGACTCTTCCTGCCATTTATCAGCGCACAGCGCGCTATAAACAGCACAAGCAGCGCACTAAATGTAGGCAGGCTATTATAGCTAAATGATAGATATACTATACTAGACTGTAGTATTCTGGTTACATTGCGGTGTTGGCACTTTGCGATAAATATGTGGGTTTTGGGTTACAGTTTGGGCACTCGGTCTGTAAAAGGTTCGCCATCACTGCCCTAAGGTATTCGCTGATGGGCATAGTGCGTTCATAGAACTTTTTATTTTTTGTCACAAGTTAGCGGAAAATGATGATTTTTTTTTTTCTTACAAAGTCTCATATTCCACTAACTTGTGACAAAAAATAAAAACTTCTATGAACTCACTATGCCCATCAGCGAATACCTTGGGGTGTCTTCTTTCCAAAATGGGGTCACTTGTGGGGTAGTTATACTGCCCTGGCATTCTAGGGGCCCTAATGTGTGGTAAGTAGTTTGAAATCAAAATCTGTAAAAAATGGCCGGTGAAATCCGAAAGGTGCTCTTTGGAATGTGGGCCCCTTTGCCCACCTAGGCTGCAAAAAAGTGTCACACATCTGGTATCTCCGTACTCAGGAGAAGTTGGGCAATGTGTTTTGGGGTGTCATTTTACATATACCCATGCTGGGTGAGAGAAATATCTTGGCAAAAGACAACTTTTCCCATTTTTTGTTATACAAAGTTGGCATTTAACCAAGATATTTATCTCACCCAGCATGGGTATATGTAAAATGACACCCCAAAACACATTCCCCAACTTCTCCTGAGTACGGAGATACCACATGTGTGACACTTTTTTGCAGCCTAGGTGGGCAAAGGGGCCCACATTCCAAAGAGCACCTTTCGGATTTCACCGGCCATTTTTTTTACAGATTTTGATTTCAAACCACTTCTCACGCATTCGGCCCCTAGAATGCCAGGGCAGTATAACTACCCCACAAGTGACCCCATTTTGGAAAGAAGACACCCCAAGGTATTTCGTGATGGGCATAGTGAGTTCATGGAAGTTTTTATTTTTTGTCACAAGTTAGTGGAATATGAGACTTTGTAAGGAAAAAAAAAAAAAAAAAAAAAATCATTATTTTCCGCTAACTTGTGACAAAAAATAAAAACTTCTATGAACTCACTATGCCCATCAGCGAATACCTTGGGGTGTCTTCTTTCCAAAATGGGGTCACTTGTGGGGTAGTTATACTGCCCTGGCATTCTAGGGGCCCTAATGTGTGGTAAGTAGGTAAATGACCTGTGAAATCCGAAAGGTGCTCTTTGGAATGTGGGCCCCTTTGCCCACCTAGGCTGCAAAAAAGTGTCACACATGTGGTATCGCCATATTCAGGAGAAGTTGGGCAATGTGTTTTGGGGTGTCTTTTTACATATACTCATGCTGGGTGAGAGAAATATCTCGGCAAAAGACAACTTTTCCCATTTTTTATACAAAGTTGGCATTTGACCAAGATATTTATCTCACCCAGCATGGGTATATGTAAAATGACACCCCAAAACACATTGCCCAACTTCTCCTGAGTACGGCGATACCAGATGTGTGACCCTTTTTTGCAGCCTAGATGCGCAAAGGGGCCCACATTCCTTTTATGAGGGCATTTTTAGACATTTGGATCCCAGACTTCTTCTCACGCTTTAGGGCCCCTAGAATGACAGGGCAGTATAAATACCCCACATGTGACCCCATTTTGGAAAGAAGACACCCCAAGGTATTCAATGAGGGGCATGGCGAGTTCATAGAATTTTTTTTTTTTTGGCACAAGTTAGCGGAAATTGATATATATTTTTTTTTCTCACAAAGTCTCCCTTTCCGCTAACTTGGGACAAAAATTTCAATCTTTCATGGACTCAATATGCCCCTCACGGAATACCTTGGGGTGTCTTCTTTCCGAAATGGGGTCACATGTGGGGTATTTATACTGCCCTGGCATTCTAGGGGCCCTAAAGCGTGAGAAGAAGTCTGGAATATAAATGTCTAAAAATTTTTACGCATTTGGATTCCGTGAGGGGTATGGTGAGTTCATGTGAGATTTTATTTTTTGACACAAGTTAGTGGAATATAAGACTTTGTAAGAAAAAAAATTATAATTTCCGCTAACTTGGGCCAAAAAAATGTCTGAATGCAGCCTTACAGGGGGGTGATCAATGACAGGGGGGTGATCAATGACATGGGGGTGATCAGGGAGTCTATATGGGGTGATTACCCCCCTATAAGGCTCCATTCAGATGTCCGTATGTGTTTTGCGGATCCGATCCATGTATCCGTGGATCCGTAAAAAACATATGGACATCTGAATGCAGCCTTACAGGGGGGTGATCAATGACAGGGGGGTGATCAATGACAGGGGGGTGATCAGGGAGTCTATATGGGGTGATCAGGGGTTCATAAGGGGTTAATAAGTGACAGGGGGGGTGTAGTGTAGTGTAGTGGTGTTTGGTGCTACTTTACTGAGCTGCCTGTGTCCTCTGGTGGTCGATCCAAACAAAAGGGACCACCAGAGGACCAGGTAGCAGGTATATTAGACGCTGTTATCAAAACAGCGTCTAATATACCTGTTAGGGGTTAAAAAAAAACGCATCTCCAGCCTGCCAGAGAACGATCGCCGCTGGCAGGCTGGAGATCCACTCGCTTACCTTCCGATCCTGTGAACGCGCGCCCCTGTGTGCGCGCGTTCACAAGAAATCTCGGCTATCGCGAGAGGACGCGTATATGCGTCCACCCAGAAGAGCAGGGCCGCCGCCAGGACGCAATCCTGCATACGGCGTTCCTGAGCAGGTTAAAATATCCAACTTTCCCCAAGATAAATACCTTATGGCAGTAGGGTGTCATAGAACCAGCAATACAAAAATAAGTCGCCAAAATCTAATATTCGCTCCAGTCTTTTAAAGTCTTTGGCAGGACTAGCAAGTAGAGAAATTACATAAATGGCATCCATATTCACAGTACAAATGTACGGTAATAACATAGTAACATAGTTTATAAGGCCGAAAAAAGACATTTGTCCATCCAGTTCAGCCTGTTATCCTGCAAGTTGATCCAGAGGAAGGCAAAAAAAAACTCCACTTAAGGGGAAAAAAATTTCTCCCTGACTCCAATGAGGCATCAGAATAACTCCCTGGATCAACGACCCCCGATACAGTAAAGAGTCTATAGTCTCACTGCTCTTACAGTAAAGAGTCCATAGTCTCGCTGCTCTTACAGTAAAGAGTCCATAGTCTCACTGCTCTTACAGTAGAGTCCATAGTCTCACTGCTCTTACAGTAAAGAGCCCATAGTCTCACTGCTCTTACAGTAAAGAGTCCATAGTCTCGCTGCTCTTACAGTATAGAGTCCACAGTCTCACTGCTCTTACAGTAAAGAGCCCATAGTCTCACTGCTCTTACAGTAAAGAGTCCATAGTCTCACTGCTCTTACAGTAAAGAGTCCATAGTCTCACTGCTCTTACAGTAAAGAGTCCATAGTCTCACTGCTCTTACAGTAAAGAGTCCATAGTCTCACTGCTCTTACAGTAAAGAGTCCATAGTCTCACTGCTCTTACAGTAAAGAGTCCATAGTCTCACTGCTCTTACAGTAAAGAGTCCATAGTCTCACTGCTCTTACTGTAAAGAGTCCATAGTCTCACTGCTCTTACTGTAAGGAGTCCATAGTCTCACTGCTCTTACAGTAAAGAGTCCATAGTCTCACTGCTCTTACAGTAAAGAGTCCATAGTCTCACTGCTATTACAGTAAAGAGCCCATAGTCTCACTGCTCTTACAGTAAAGAGTCTATAGTCTCACTGCTCTTACAGTAGAGTCCATAGTCTCACTGCTCTTACAGAAGAGTCCATAGTCTCACTGCTCTTACAGTAAAGAGCCCATAGTCTCACTGCTCTTACAGTAAAGAGTCCATAGTCTCACTGCTTTTACAGTAAAGAGCCCATAGTCTCACTGCTCTTACAGTAAAGAGTCCATAGTCTCACTGCTCTTACAGTAAAGAGTCCATAGTCTCACTGCTCTTACAGTATAGAGTCCATAGTCTCACTGCTCTTACAGTAAAGAGTCCATAGTCTCACTGCTCTTACAGTAAAGAGTCCATAGTCTCACTGCTCTTACAGTAAAGAGTCCATAGTCTCACTGCTCTTACAGTAAAGAGTCCATAGTCTCACTGATCTTACAGTAAAGAGTCCACAGTCTCACTGCTCTTACAGTAAAGAGTCCATAGTCTCACTGCTCTTACAGTATAGAATCCATAGTCTCACTGCTCTTACAGTAAAGAGTCCATAGTCTCACTGCTCTTACAGTATAGAGGCCATAGTCTCACCGCTCTTACAGTAAAGAGTCCATAGTCTCACTGCTCTTACAGTAAAGAGTCCATAGTCTCACTGCTCTTACAGTAAAGAGTCCACAGTCTCACTGCTCTTACAGTAAAGAGTCCATAGTCTCACTGCTCTTACAGTATAGAGTCCATAGTCTCACCGCTCTTACAGTATAGAGTCCATAGTCTCACTGCTCTTACAGTAAAGAGTCCATAGTCTCACTGCTCTTACAGTAAAGAGTCCATAGTCTCACTGCTCTTACAGTAAAGAGTCCATAGTCTTACTGCTCTTACAGTAAAGAGTCCATAGTCTCACTGCTCTTACAGTATAGAGTCCATAGTCTCACTGCTCTTACAGTATAGAGTCCATAGTCTCACTGCTCTTACAGTAAAGAGTCCATAGTCTCACTGCTCTTACAGTATAGAGTCCATAGTCTCACTGCTCTTACAGTATAGAGTCCACAGTCTCACTGCTCTTACAGTAAAGAGTCCATAGTCTCACTGCTCTTACAGTAAAGAGTCCATAGTCTCACTGCTCTTACAGTAAAGAGTCCACAGTCTCACTGATCTTACAGTAAAGAATCCTCTTCTATGTTTGTGTACAACCTTCTTTCCTCCAGACGCAGAGGATGTCCCCTCGTCACAGTCCTGGGGATAAATAGATGATGGGAGTGATCTCTGTACTGACCCCTGATATATTTATACATAGTAATTAGATCTCCCCTCAGTTGTCTTTTTTTTCTAAAGTGAATAACCCTAATGTTGATAATCTTTCAGGGTACTGTAGTTGCCCCATTCCAGTTATTAATTTAGTCGCCCTCCTCAGAACCCTCTCCAGCTCTGCTATGTCTGCCTTGTTCACAGGAGCCCAGAACTGTACACAGTCCTCCATGGTTTCAGAAATGTTTTGTTTTGAAACCTTTTGTAATAGTTTGAAAATAAAAGATAAGAGTAGAAAAATGTACATCATTTTCATAGTTTTTCCTTAAATATTTCTAAAAAAAAATTTTTTATATCCATCATCCAATGGTACAAAGGTCTAAGGTGTCCCGTGAAAAATAATATCAAATACATATAGGCTGCCTCAGAAATGAATCAGCTATTTGCATTTACATAGGCCCATTGCTACAACTGAAAAATTGGCCTGGTAAAGAACACCCCGGTAATGATGCGGTTAAATAGCATTATATAGAAAAATGCTGCATGCTAAGTTTTACTCTCTGGTACTATCAGTGTATGGACACCAGACCTGTGCGCTACAGAACACATACAGTTGCGTCTGGTTCTGTGAAAAAACATTGTCCCAACACAGACTTATGTGCAATAAAAAAATCTAGAAAAAAGATAGTATAGTTATATATCTGATATGAGAAACTGTATTATGTAGTGAACCATATACAGCTGTATAATATAGAGATATAGAATATCTGATATAAGATGTAATAGATAGTGAATATATACAGATGTATAATATAGAGATATAGAATATCTGATATAAGATGTAATACATAGTGAACCATATACAGATGTATAATATAGAGATATAAAGTATCTGCTATCATAAGATGTAATAGATAGTGAATATATACAGATGTATAATAGAGATATAGAATATCTGATATCATAAGATGTACCATATACAGATGTATAATATAGAGATATAGAGTATCTGATATCATAAGATGTAATAGATAGTGAACCATATACAGATGTATAATATAGAGATATAGAATATCTGATATCATAAGATGTAATTAGTGTTGAGAGGGCATGCTCGGCCGAATACCTGTTCAGCTCGAGCATCGTTATGCTCGGCACATGGCGGTACTCGGCCGAGTACCGCATGTGCTCGAGCTCCGTGCTCGAGTCTCCTCCCCAAACATTACGCGGCTGCAAAGCAGCCAATAAACGTGCAGGTAAGTACTGCCATCACTGTAATGCCAGTAGCCATATTGGTTACTGGCATTACAGTGATTGGCCAGGCGGAACGCGTCATCGGGTGCTATATAGCACCCGGTGATGGGGGTTCGGCTCATTGCGAGTCAGGGAGAGCTGCGCTTAGGAAGGGACAGACAGTGTATGGAGTTTGTGATTGCAATTTATTCAATTTTAAAATGTTTCAAAGACCCAAAAGTCCTTTTAAGGACTATTGTGTGTGGTGGCAGCAATTTAATCTTGCAAAGTAGTCTTCGATTTTTTTTTCCTCCATACTTTGCGATTCTTTTTCTATAGAGGGTGTCTGCAGTGACTTGTGACATCTGTTCAGCAATACCTTTTGTGTGTCAATGGCAGAGATAGGAAGAATATTATTGAAAACAATTATATTTTTTCCATAATTTATCCACATTTTTCCTATAAACGGTCCCTGCAGTGAATTGTCACATCTGTGCTGCAATAGCGTGTGTGGGTCAGGGCCAGATATTGGAAACATTAGCGAAAACAATTATATTTTTTCAATAATTTATCCATAATTTTCCTATAAACAGTCCTTGCAGTGAATTGTCACATCTGCACTGCAATAGCTTTTGTGTGTCAGGCCCAAATATTGGGAAAAATATTAGCAAAAACAATTATATTTTTTCCACAATTTATCCACACTTTGCCTATAAACGGTGTCTGCAGTGAATTGTCACATCTGTGCTGCAATAGTGTGTGTGTCAGACCCAGATATTGGGAAAAATATTAGCGAAAACAATAATATTTTTTCTATAATTTATCCATCATGCAGGGCGGCGGAGAAGACCACTCTTGAAGTCAGCCCAGTGCGAGCATGTGGTCGGTTGGATTGCAGCAGATAGTGCTTTCAGTCAGTTAAGCATTGCCCTGTCTTCCACCAGGTCCAGTCTTAGTAGCCAGGAGTCTGGTCCACACAATCCTCACCCTGATCTTCCTTCCTCCCACCATTTACAGTTTGGCCAAACAAGTGATTCCACACTCGGATATTCCAAGGACCTCTTTGCATCGCCATTAATTGATTTGGCCCTCTCGCCAAGCACGCTTGAAGAGGGACCTGAGATCTTGTGCCCCGATTACCAACCTCTTGAGCACCCAGCGTCACAAGAACATGAAGCTGGGGAATGGCAATTAGTGTTTAATAAGGTGGATGATGATGAGACACAGTTGCCAATGACTCAACCGCAATTACTGTCTCAAGAGGTTGAGGAAGAGGAGGACATACAGTTGTCAATCACGGAGGTTGTGGTTAGGTCAGCAAATCAGGAGGATGATCAGAGTGAGGAAGTGGAAGAGGAGGTGCTGGACGACGAGGTCACTGACCCAACCTGGGAAGTTGGCAACAAGCCAAGCGAGGAGAGCAGTATAGAGGGGGAGGGATCTGCAGCACTGCAACAGGCTGGATAAGGCAGTGGGGTGGCAAAAGGTAGAAGGCGGGCACCACCGAACAGGCCCGCAACTGTTCCACGGAGCACCCCCTTGCGTAAATCTCTCTTGCCAAGGGGTAGGTGTTCGGCAGTATGGCGCTTTTTTGAGGAAAGTGCGGGTGTGAACACTAGCAACCTAACCACCACCAGCATGATCCGCCACATGTCTTCAAAGCACCCTAATCTGTGTCGGCGGGTCACACCACTGCCTCCTCTTCCCCTGTCTTACGTGCTGTGTAATCCCCTGTTCAAGATGCAGGCCCGGATGCCTCCCACCCTGCACCTGGACCTTCGCAAGCACCATCAGCGACCACATTTACTTCCCTGTCCCAGTGCAGCGTCCAAATGTCATTACCCCAGGCATTTGATTGCAAGTGCAAATGCCCAGCCACCCACCCACAGGCCATAGCGCTAAATGCGCAGCTTTCCAAATTACTAACCCTGGAAATGTTGCCATTTAGGCTTGTGGACACTGAGGCCTTCCGCAGCCTGATGTCGGTAACAGTCCCCAGCCGCCACTATTTTTCAAGGTGTTCCTTGCCTGCCTTACACCAACATGTGTCCCTTAACATCACACGTGCCCTGACCAATGCAGTTACTGGGAAGGTCCACTTAACCACTGACACATGGACAAGTGCTTTTGGCCAGGGACGCTAAATTTCCCTGATGGCACACTGGGTAAATGTTGTGGAGGCCGTGAGCGACTTGTACCCTTGGATGGCACAGGTGCTACCGACGGCAAGGATTGCGGGCCCCAATTCTATCAGGGTTTCCGCCACCACCTATGTTAGTGGCTCCAACCCCACTTCTCTTCCTCCTCCACCTCCTCCTCCACTTCCAACTCCGAATTATTCGCGTGCAGCACCAGTCAGCCATCAGTCGGTAGCTGGAAGCAGTGTAGCACTGCAGTGGGGAAGCGGCAACAGGCCGTGCTGAAGCTAATCTGCCTAGGTGACAAACAGCACACTGCCACAGAGCTGTGGCAGGGGACAAGAGACCAGACTGAGCTGTGGCTCTCGCCACTCAACCTAGAACCAGGCATGGTTGTGTCTGATAATGGCTGTAACTTGGTGGCGGCTTTGGAGCTGGGCAACCTTAGACACATCCCATGCCTTGCCTATGTATTCAACCTTGTGGTTCATCGGTTTCTCAAAACCTACCCCAATCAGCCTGAGCTACTGGTGAAGGTGTGCCGCTTATGTGCACATTTCCGCAAGTCACCGACAGCTTCAGACGATCTGTCAACGCTGCAGCAGTGCTTGAAATTGCCAGCTCAGCGGCTGTTGTGTGACGTGAGCACGCGCTGGAACTCCACGTTCCACATGTTGGCCAGGCTTTGTGAGCAGCAGAGGGCAGTTGTGGAATACCAGCTGCAATATGGTCGTCGCCTTTCCAGTCAGCTTCCGCTATTCACAAGCGAGGAGTGGGCATGGATGTCTGACCTCTGTGAGGTTTAAAGAAACTTTGAGGAATCAACACAGATGGTGAGCGGCGATAACGATATTATCAGCGTCACCATCCTACTTCTGTGTCTTCTCAAACGCTCACTGCTCACAATTAAGGATGACGCTTTGCATGTGGAAGAGGTGGAAAAGGGGGAAGACATTACACAGGTTGATGATAGCCAGACCACCCTCAGTTCGTCTTCTCAGCGCTAATTGGAGGCTGAAGAGGAGGAGGAGCAGGAGATGGTTGCCTCTGCTACAAAGGGTAGTACCGATGGAAGACTAATTCCATCTGTTCAGCGTGGGTGGGCAGAAGAGGAGGAAGAGGATGAGGAGATTGAGAGTCATCCTACTGATTACGACAGCGAAGTCTTGCCTGTTGGTACTCTGGCACACATGGCTGACTTCATGTTAGGCTGCCTTTCCTGCGACCTGCGCATTATATGCATTTTAAACAACACAGATTACTGGTTGTTCACCCTTCTCGACCCCCGCTACAAAGAGAACTTCTCATCTCTCATTCCTCTGGTAGAGAGGACAAGCAAAATGGTGCAATACCAGAACATCCTTGTTGAAAAATTGATCCAAAAATTTTCCATCTGACAATGCTGGCGGCAGAGTCTGTACTTCCTTAGCCAACCGAGGAGGGGAGACAAGGGGAACACACAGCAGTTCCATCAGAGGCAGAGCTACACTCTCCAAGGCCTGGGACAGTTTCATGACACCCCGCCAGCACCCTCACCCTGATGTGTGGCCTAGTGTCACAAGGAGAGAAAATTTTGGGAAGATGGTGGAGTACATAGCAGACCGTGTCAGCGTCCTCAATGATCCCTCAGTGCCTTACAACTACTGTGTGTCCAAGCTGGACACGTGGCACGAACTGGCGCTCTACGCTTTGGCGGTGCTGGCCTGCCCTACCGCCAGCGTTTTGTCTGAGCGGGTATTTAGTGCTGCTGGTTGCATTATAACAGATAAGCGTATCAGCCTGTCAACTGAAAATGCTGACAGGTTGACTCATATAAAAATGAACAAGGCCTGGATTGACCTTGACTTCTCGACTCCACCAGAGGAATGCTGATGAACATAAAGGCACTTTACATGTGTTGTTTTTAATGTAGTTAATAGACTGTATTCCCATGCACCCCTTCCACCACAAACAAGGGTATATGGTTGAATCTTCCTTTTCTCATCCTCCTCTTCAGTCATATCAACATGCATTGCTTATTCATCACATATAATGCCCTCGCATATATGGCCTTCGAATATAATTTTTTAGAGGGTCTGCTCACCAGCAGGTTCTCACATATAAATTTTTGGAGGGTCAGCTCACCTGCAGGCTCAAACCTAAAATCTTTTACAGGGTCAGCTAACCTGCAGGCCCGCAAATCAAATCTTTTACAGGGTCAGCTCACCTGCATACCCGCAACTCATATCTTTTAAAGGGTCAGCTCACCTGCAGGCCCGCAACTCAAATCTTTTAAAGGGTCAGCTCACCTGCAGGCTCCTATAAAATCGATTTTTTACTTTGTGTTTGTGCGTAAAACCTTCATTAGATTGTGGGCCTGGTGATCAGTTTAAGGCCTTTTAAGCCTGATGAAAAGGAGTGGCAAGGTGACATCGTGTGGAGATGGCAGCATGAGGAGGCCACATAGTGGCACAATGACTGAGTCTGTATAAAAGACTGAGGCCACAGATTGTTGAGTAAGATGCAGATGGAAACAAATCTGTGAAGCTGTATGAGGGTCACCTGCAGATTAATGCAGACCAGGGGCGTAGCTATAGGGGAAGCAGGGGAAGCTGCAGCTTTGGGGCCCTAACCCAGAAGAGGCCCATACAGGAGGTGGAGGACTAAAGGATTTGGTCAGGCCCCCTCAACAGTATTACACAAAGAAATTATATACAGTGACAGTATAGACAGTGTATAAAACGGATGGAACAGCTGCCGGCCCTGGTCTGAGAGAGAGATCTTTACTAGCCACAGGAATGGGGGCAGCATGAAAGGAAGGGGTCGCTAAAAAACTACTGTGGGATGGAGCCTCATTCAAAAAATTTCTGTGGGGCCCAGTCATTTCTAGCTACGCCACTGATGCAGCCCACAAAAGCAAGTTGGGTTTATCGATTCCTAAACCTTAATTAAATTGTGGGCCTAGTGATCAGTTTAAGGCCTTTTAAGCAGCATTATCTGCAGCATGGTGATAAAAATGAGTGGCAAGGTGACATGGTGTGGAGATGGCAGCACGAGAAGGCCACATAGTGGCACAATGACAGAGTCTGGATAAAAGACTGAGGCCACAGATTGTTGAGAAAGATGCAGATGGAAACAAATCTGTAGAGCTGTATGACGGTGACCTGCAGATTAATGTAGCCTTCAAAATCAAGTTGGGTTTGTCGGTTCCACCTCACCAGCAGGCCCGCAACTCAAATATTTTACACGGTCAGCTCATATGCAGGCCCTCGCATAGAATTTTTTATAGGGTCAGCTCAGCTGCAGGCCCTCCCCTATAATGTGTTACAGGGTCAGCTCACCCGCAGGCCCTCCCATATAATGTTTTACAGGGTCATCTCACGAGCAGGCCCGCACCTAAAATCTTTTACAGGGTCAGCTCACCTGCAGGCCCGCAACTCAAATCTTTTACAGGGTCAGCTCACCTGCAGGCCCGCAACTTATGCTACCTTGCTTTGAAGTAGTAGCCGTTTATCAGGCTTCCTCTCTAAAATCGAACAATGATTCCCCGTTACCGGTGGTCTCCATGTTAGGCGCATAAAAGAACATCGAAAGTTGATAGGGAAGATATCAAAATGGATCGTGGACGTCACAGGGACGTGCGATCAGGCAGAAGTTATCTAGAGTCAACAAAGTGGCAGCAGGGCCTCTCCTGTCTAACGTTTCCTCATCCAAAATACTGCAGTGACATTCCCTGTACTTTTTAATTACTCCTTCAATAACACGGCATCTTAAGAGTCCTGTATTGTTATTTATCGTCACTACCTCCACCAGTCGGGAGTGTGTGATTTGCGCGCCACCCGCTTGCCTTCCTTGGATGTGCTAGCCGTTTCTCAGGCTCCCTCTCCGTAATCAAACACTGATTCCCCGTTACCCATAGTTTACAATGGTTTTGAGCTGACAATTACATCGAAAGTTGATAGGCCAGACATCCGAATGGATTGTCGCCGTCACGAGGACATGCCATCGGCCCCAGGATAACTAGAGTCACCAAAGCGGCAGCAGGCCACGGCCCATATATTTTTAGATGGTCAGATCAGCAGGCCCTTGCTCCTAATGTTTTTGAGGGTCACCACCAGCAGGCCATCAATCATAATTTATAACGGGTGTGTATGATGCCCTTCTTTATGTGTAACTAAGGCTGTATCAGAGTGCCTCTTTCTTGTAATTTTTGTTAGCACTTGCACTTTATATACAAGTAAATATTGAGGAAAGAATGTTTTCTATAAATTTTTCCTCTAAAATAAAAAAAATTTCCCTTGGTTTTGTGTGTATTATTGTCATTATGTAAAAGTGGCGTACTATTCGGACAACAAAGTTCCCAGCAGCGACCAGCGAGTCCAAGATGCATCCATACATCCTCCCCATGCTGTTACAGAACCATTTCGGTGGTGTTACCAACAATTTCTGACATTTTCTTATGAACCAGGCACCCTCCCCTCTTCAGAGCAGGGGTACCTGGTTTAATACAAGACACAAACACAGAAATATAGTGGCAAATCTGGGGGAGCTGCTCAACCCCTAACACTGTAGCGTGTTTTTCATTGGGGGAGCAGCCCCACCGCATGTGGACCGCAGCAAACGACTATTCCCAGCAAAAAAATGCATACGGTGGAGGATGTCGGCGCGGTCCACATGCACCACAAAGGCATCCTACACAAAACGGAGCATTGTTCGGATGACAATATAATCATATAAATCACAGAAAAAATGCACCAAACGGATATGACACTGACTATACTGGCTAGTCATAAATGCAGATATTAAAAGCTGAGACTTTTGCCAATATATTCCTGTCAGGAAAATATCGGAGCCCATCATGCACCACGTCACGGTCACTCAGCATGGCAAGTGGTCCTACCACTAAGCTAACTATGGTGTGAACAAGGTCTGAAGGTGATGAAATCCAGCTCACAGCCAAGCTTCCACACAACCGCATAGCAGGACAACTAGTGCAATGTGAGCAAAGCAAGACTGTAAGCCACACCCATATCAGACCATGTGATGGAGGTTACCAGGTGCAAAGGAGTGTTTGAATGCCAGGTAAAGGCACATACACTACATATAAAACAAGACACAAACACATGGTTTAATGCTCGGGTTTTCCCATTGACTTCCATTATACCCGAATATCACGATGTGTTGTAATACATAGTGAATTATATACAGATGTATAATATAGAGATATAAAGTATCTGCTATCATAAGATGTAATACATAGTGAATTATATACAGCTGTATAATATAGAGATATAGAATATCTGATATCATAAGATGTAATACATAGTGAACCATATATAGAGATATAGAATTTCTGATATTAGTGATCGAGCATGCTCGGCCGAACACCTGTTTGGCTCGAGCATCTCGATGCTCGGCACATGGCGGTTCTCGGCCGTGTACCGCATGTGCTCAAGCGCAATGCTCGAGTCTCCTCCCCGCACATTTGTTGGCTGCTACACAGCCAATAAACGTGCAGGTAAGTACGGCCCTTCACTGTAATGCCGTAGCCATGTTGGCTACTGGCATTACAGTGATTGGCTGGCCGGAACGCGTCATCAGGTGCGTGTTTAGCTCATTATTAGTCAGGGAGAGCTGAGCATAGGAAGTGAAAGACAGTGTAGGGAGTGTTATCGGAAGATTTTTATTACAAAAACTTTTTAGAGACCCAAAAGTCCTTTTAAGGACTATTGTGTGTGACAGCAGCAATATATATTTGTAGCGCATCCTGCACTAAATAGCATCTAATAGACCGCTGAGGACAGTTAAATTATCCGCACCACATCTCCTGTGTAAAGTGTGCGCATCCCTAAAATATCTGTGACATCCAGTGTACTTTAATAGATGGTGTCCGCTGCGGTCAGTGAGATTAGCTGCGCCACATCTCCAGTGTAAAGTGTGCGCATCCCAAAAATATCTGTGACATCCAGTGTACTTTTTTAATAGACGGTGTCCGCTGCGGACAGTGAGATTAGCTGCGCCACATCTCCAGTATAACGTGTGCGCATCCAAAAAATATCTGTGACACCCAGTGTACTTTTTCATTAGACGGTGTCCGCTGCGGACAGTGACACTACCAGTGCCACATCTCCAGTGTAACGTGTTCACCTACTTTTAAGCATATATCACATTTAAAATGAAGAAAGCGAGCAGTAAGGGGCAGGGAAGTGGCCGTGATGCTGATGGTGCACGCAGAGGGCCGTGGCCCTGGGCGCATTGAAACTGTTCCTGCTGCCAGAGCACCAAAAAAACAATAATCCACGATACCTAGCTTCATGTCCCAGTTTGCAGGGCGGCGCAGGACACCACTCTTGAAGTCAGACCAGTGCGACCAGGTGGTTGGTTGGATTGCAGCAGATAATGCTTCCAGTCAGTTAAGCACCACCCTGTCTTCCACCAAGTCCAGTCTTGATACTCCTTCCTCCCACCATGGAGAGTCTGGCCAAACAAGTGATCCCACACTCGGATATTCCGAGGACCTCTTTTCCTCGCCATTCCTTGATTTGGCACTTTCGCAAAGCATGCTTGAAGAGGGACAGATCTTGTGCCCTGTGTAACGGTATCAACCGTTGGCGACGTCCTTCTCCCCTGGTCAGTGTGGTGCTGTAGAGCTGCTCCCGAGACTTCCAAGCTGAGTTGCGATTTCCAGTAGCTATGCAGCTCTTACAAGAGCTAGTAGTGATATAGCTGTTCCCTACAACACGAGGCGAGGCTGCGAGTTGAGGGTAAGAACAACCTTTATTGGTGCCACCCTTGGCCTTATATACAAGTCTCCGTGGAAGGGGCCCTCCCCCGTGGACCTGATTGAGAACTGCGTGACAACCACACAGACCAATGGAAATAATCACACAATCCAGGACAGTCCCACACAATGTCTCCCCTCTGCCTGGGAGATAATCAGGTTAGACACTGTAGGTAACCTAATTATCTCCAGACAGGAAAACCGCATTGTGTATAAAGACCCCCATACAGGACATACAATGTCTCCACCCTGACTGGGAGATAATCAGGTTATACACTGTAGTAACCTAATCATCTCCAGACAGTAAAACCACATTTTCTTTTTATACATTAAAAAGTACCCCAAAATCCACAATATTCCAACAGATAAACAGAGGGCTTCTGTTACATGGCTCCCTCTCAGTGGAACACGCTGGCAGACCCGGTTTTACCCCTTTTCAGGGCAACTTGGGGCTGTCCAGTCTCTGTTATTTGGGGTTGAGATCAGTCTGCCGAGATAACCCATCTGCGTTGCCATTCTGTTTTCCGTGCCGGTACTGGATGGTAAAGTTGTAGGGTTGGAGTGCCAGACTCCATCTCAGTAGCCGGCCATTGTCCCCTGCAACACGGTTTAGCCACACAAGCGGGTTATGGTCTGTAACAAGTGTGACTCCTGTCTATATAAATATAGAGTCAATTTCTTTAAGGCCCACCCCAGGGCTAAGCACTTCTTCTCCACCGCCGCGTAGCTGACCTCTCGGGGAAGAAGCTTTCTACTAAGGTAGGTGACAGGGTGCTCTCCTCCATCTTCTCCCACCTGGCTCAGAACTGCCCCCAGTCCGAACATTGAAGCATCTGTATGGACAGCAGCAATATATATTTGCTGCTGTAGGGACTGGGGCAGCCAAGATGGGCGCGTGAACTAATGCAGTCTTAAGGGCTTGGAACACAGTTTCACAGTTCGGAGACCACAGGACCTGTCGGGGTAAATTCCTCTTGGTCAGATCAGTCAGGGGTTTGGCAATGGAGCTATAGTCTGGTATGAAGCGTCTGTAATACCCGGTTGTACCCAAGAAGGCCAGTACTTGGGTTTTGGTGCGAGGTGTGGGCCAGTTAGCGACAGCTTCAATCTCAGCTGGCTCAGGTCGCTGTTTCCCACACCCCACCCGGTGTCCCAGGTACTGGACCTCAGCCATCCCAAACTGGCATTTGTCTGGTTTCAGAATCAGGTTAGCGGCCTGAATCTGATCCAGCACCGTTCCTACGTGAGCTAAGTGTTCCTCCCAGGACTCACTATAGATCTCTATGTCATCCAGGTACGCACAAGCGAAATCCTGGAAGCCATCAAGGAGTCTATCCACCAAGCGCTGGAACGTGGCAGGGGCATTTTTCATTCCGAATGGCATGACTTTAAACTGGTACAGGCCAAACAGGGTGACAAAGGCCGACTTGGGGATCGCCTCCTTGGCCAGGGGAATTTGCCAATAACCCTTACAGAGGTCAATGGTGGTTAGATAGTGTCCCCTGGCTATGCGATCCAAAAGCTCCTCTACTCGGGGCATAGGGTAGGCATCAGTCACCGTCCTGTCATTTAACTTGCGGTAGTCCACACAGAATCTGGTGGTACCATCTGTCTTGGGCACTAATACTACAGGAGATGCCCAGGGGCTGCCTGAGGGTTCGATTACCCCTAACCTCAGCATCTCATGAATCTCCTTCCACATCCCCTCTCTGACTGCTTCAGGGATGCGGTAAGGGGGCTGTCGGAGTGGGGCTTGTCCAGGGGTTTCTACTCTGAGTCGTGAGAGTGGTGTACCTAGGCTCTTGGGAAAAAGTAAGGCTCTTAGCCTGTAATAGGTTGTGCAACTGTTCCCTCACAGTGTGAGTGAGATTTTCCCCTAACTGAACCTGGCTAAGGAAATCGGCGGGTGACCCCTTCTCTAAGAGGTCAGGTAAGGGTAGGTTGTCAGGGTCCTCGATAGCAGGGCTACATACCGCAGACACATACTCAGGTCTATCTAAGTATTCTTTCAACATAATAATATGAAAGGCTCTTTTTAGCCTCTCATCCTTACAACTGGCTATGACATAAGTTGTATCGCATAGCTTCTCTATCACCTTATAGGGTCCCTGCCAAGAGGCCTGCAGTTTATCATGCTTAACGGGCTTCAATACTAAGACCTTTTGTCCTATAAAGAAATTGCGTTGTCGGGCACCCCTATCATACCACACCTTCTGTCACCCTTGGGCCGTCTGGAGGTTGTCTTTGACTGACCGTGCCAGCTGCTCCATGCGGTCCCGAAGCTCCAGTACGTACGATTGGGGTCCCTTCATTCTCCGTTTCCCCCTCCTAGTGCTCTCTGATGAGATCAAGGGGCCCTCGCACCTTTCTCCCATATGAAAGCTCGAAGCGGGAGAACCCAGTTGATTCCTGCGGTACCTCCCTATAGGCAAATAGGAGGTGCGGTAGGAATCGCTCCCAGTCTCTGTATTCGCTGGTGAAAGTCGTGAGCATTTTCTTCAAGGTTCCATTGAAGCGCTCACAGAGGCCGTTAGTCTGGGGATGGTAGGGTGAACTAAGTAGCGATTTAATACGGCAGACCTTCCACAGCTGTTGTGTCAGTTCTGCAGTAAATTGTGTGCCTCTGTCCGAGAGGATTTCCTTGGGAAACCCGACTCGGGAGAAAATCTGCACCATAGCGGTAGCTACAGTGTCTGCCTGTATGTTTGACAGAGCCACTGCCTCTGGATAGCTAGTAGCATAGTCCACCACGGTAAGTATGTACTTCTTACCGGATGGACTAGGGTTGGCGAGGGGTCCCACAAGGTCAATAGCTATCCTGCTGAAGGGTTCTTCAATAATTTGCAGGGGTACTAAGTGAGCCTTGGGGTGATCCCCCCGTTTCCCCACTCGCTGGCACACATCGCAGGTTCGGCAGTAAGTCCTTACGTCTGCGTGTACCCCAGGCCAAAAGAAGGTCTGGGTTACCCGGTGTAATGTACGGGTTACTCCTAAGTGCCCGGCCAAGGGAATGTCGTGCCCGATCCTAAGGATTTCCCTTTAATAGTTGCTGGGGACTACTAGCTGGTGCTTTTGGTAGGGGTTCTGTCCTGTCTGTTCAGTGACCCGGTATAACTTATTAGCGTCCCACATAAAAATGTTGTTGTCCAACCCCCCAGCTCCTTTTCCCGCCTTTTCCCTATATTTCTGTGGGGAAGGATCCGCTCTAGTCTCCCTCCCAAACTCCTCAGGGTGGTCCCAAGCTATCAAGGTCTGGGGATTAGTCACAGTCAGGGGGTGTCTTACCTGGGTTTCCGGAGCTGGTGAACTGGTCAGTTCCGTTCTAGCTTGGGCCCTGGTCGTCACGGGGTGGGCAGCTGCTGTAGAGGTGGAAACGTAGGCAGAAGTGAGGGGGCCCAAATCATTGCCCAGAAGGACTTCTGCAGGTAAGGTATCCATTATGCCAACTTTTACTACACCAGATTCGGCTCCCCAGTCTAGGTAAATGCGGGCAGTAGGCAGGCGAAATACAGCTCCTCCAGCCACTCGAACAGCTACGGTTTGGTCTGTACGCTTATGGGATGGAACCAAGTGCCCCTGTACCAGTGTAATGGTAGCCCCAGTATCCCGGAATCCTTGGGCGACTTGTCCTTCGAGTTTGACCTCTTGTCGGTGCTGCTGTCTAGTATCCCCGAAATCAGCATGAATGGGATTGACCTCGTACAATACCCCCAGATATTCCTCAGGGTGAGTGTCCATGTCCACGCAGTGGTTAGCCGGGGTACGGGATGCAGCAGTGGTTGACACAGGGGGTGAATTGTTCCAGGAAGATCGGGGGGGGGGGGGGGGCAAAAGGGCAATTGGCCACTAGGTGTCCTGGTTTGTGGCATCGGTGACATTTCACCTTGGAATACTCTGAGCTATTCCTGGAAGGACCAGCAAAACGAGGGGGGCGGTCGGAACAGGGGCCCTAAACTCCGGTCGTGGAGCAGGTTTGGATACAATGGGGACCCAGGCATCGGCTCGAGGATTAAGTTGGGATAACGCTGGGTCCAGTCGCCTGGAATCCGCATACTCATCGGCCAGGTGGGCCGCTCCTATGAGGGTGTGGGGACGTCGGTCTCTTACCCAGTTGCTTAAGTCCGGCTGTAGCACCTCCTTGGCAGATACGGCCTGGCATCCATTAATCCAATGGGTAGCGGTGCGGTGCAAATTGTTAGCCCATTCCATGTGGGTGTCATATCACCGTTTTTTGGTATCTCGGAATTTCCGACGGTAGGCCTCAGGAGTTAGCGCATACCGTTTAAGTAAGGTGTCTTTGACAAGGTGGTATTGTTTTACCTCGTCCTCTGGGATGGCCCGGAAAGGCTTCCGCTGCTCTCCCGGATAGCAGGCTGGATATAATGGTAACCCATTCCTCTGGGGGTACCTGGTGAAGTATACACTGCCTTTCAAAGTCTGCCAAATAGCTGTCGATCTCCTCCTCTGCTTCCCGGAACTGTTTAAATGCAGCAAACGGTACCTTCCGCTTTTCTGTGATGGCAGGAGTAAGGGTGACTGGGGGTAGCTCTGGAGATCGCTGGGCAATAATTCGTTGCAGCTCGTATTCCCTCTGTTCTCGAGCTTCCGCTGCTACCTGGGCAAAAATCTGTGCAATCCGTTCCTCAGAGGGTTTTGGCCCATAAATCGCCAACTGTTCCCTCACTATGCGAGCCGTTTCGTCTCCAGATGGGGTAGGGGTCTCAGCCATTGCAGAATTCCGATCCAGCTGCTGTAACTCCGCAATCAGCTCCCTCTTAGGTCGGTTGCTGGCACTCCCTCCACGGCTTTCCAGTAGATCCTTGAGGGTCGTCCTTAGCTGCTCATATCGGCTTTCCATTCGACCTGCACGCCTCTTGGGGTAGAAGGACCATTCCACTGCTGCCGCCAAATTTAACGGTATCAACCGTTGGCGACGTCCTTCACCCCTGGTCAGCGTGGCGCTGTAGAGCTGCTCCCAAGACTTCCAAGCAGAGTTGCGATTTCCAATAGCTATGCAGCTCTTACAAGAGCTAGTAGTTATATAGCTGTTCCCTACAACACGAGACGAGGCTGCGAGTTGAGGGTAAGAAGAACAACCTTTATTGGTGCCACACTTGGCCTTATATGCAAGTCTCCATGGAAGGGGTCCTCCCCCATGGACCTGATTGAGAACTGCGTGACAACCACACAGACCAATGGAAATAATCACACAATCCAGGACAGTCCCACACAATGTCTCCCCTCTGCCTGGGAGATAATCAGTTTAGACACTATAGGTAACCTAATTATCTTCAGACAGGAAAACCACATTGTGTATACAGGACGTAAATCGTCTCCCCCCTGACTGGGAGATAATCAGGTTAGACACTGTAGTAACCTAATCATCTCCAGACAGTAAAACCACATTTTCTTTTTATACATTAAAAAGTACCCCAAAATCCACAATATTCCAACAGACAAACAAAGGGCTTCTGTTACACCCTGATTCCCAAACTCTTGAGCATCCACAGTCACAAGAATATGACAGTGGGGAATGGCAATTACTGTTTAATGAAGTGGATGATGAGACACAGTTGCCAATAACTCAACAGCAATTGCTGTCTCAAGAGGTTAAGGAAGAGGATGAGACACCGTTGTCAATCACTAAGGTTGTGGTTAGGTCAACAAGTCAGGAGGAGTGAGGAAGTTGAAGAGGAGGTGGTAGACGATAAAGTCACTGACCCAACCTTGGAAGGTGGAAAGCCAAGCGAGGAGAGCAGTATAGAAGGGGAGGGATCTGCAGCACCGCAACAGGCTCGAAGAGGCAGTGGGGTGGCAAAACGGAAAAGGCGGACCACACCAAACAGGCCCGCAACTGTTCCACGGAGCACCCCTTGCAGAAATCTCCCTTGCTAAGGTGTAGGTGTTCCGCAGTCTGGCATTTTTTTTTGAGGAAAGTACAGATGACAAAAGAATTGTAATTTGCAACCTGTGCCATACAAAAATGAGCAGGGGAAAGTACAGATGACAAAAGAATTGTAATTTGCAACCTGTGCCATAAAAAAATGAACACTAGCAACCTCACCACCACCAACATGATCCGCCACATGGCATCAAAGCACCGTAATAGGTGGCTGAAGTCCTGGGTCCACAATCTGTGTCTGCAGGTCACACCACTGCCTCCTCTTACCCTGTGTTACGTGCTGCCCAATTCCCTGTCTAAGACGCAGGCCCGGATGCCTCCCGCCTTGCACCTGGACCTTTGCAAGCACCATCAGCGACCACATCCAGTTCCGTGTCCCAGCGCAGCGTACAAATGTCTTAAAATGTTGCCATTTAGGCTTGTGGACACAGGCCTTCCGCAGCCTGATGTGGGCGGCCGTCCCGCGTTACGCAGTCCCCAGCCGCCACTATTCTTCATGGTGTGCCTTGCCTGCCTTACACCAACATGTGCCCCGTAGCATCACACATGCCCTGACCAACGCAGTTAATGGGAAGGTCCACTTAACCACGGACACATGGACAAGTGCATTCGGCCAGGGACGCTACATTTCCCTGACGGCACACTGGGTGAATGTTGTGGAGGCCGGGAGCAAGCCGTACCCTGGGATGGCACAGGTGCTACCGATGCCAAGGATTGTGGGCCCTACGTCAATCAGGGTTTCCGCCAGCACCTATGTTAGTGGCTCCAACCCCCACTTCTCCTCCTCCACTTCCACCTCCGAATTATCCGCGTGCAGCACCAGTTAGTCGGTAGCTGGAAGCAGTGTAGCACTGCAGTGAAGAAGCGAAAACAGGCCGTGCTGAAGCTGAAATGATTAGGGGACAAACAGCACACCACCGCAGACCTGTCACAGGGAATAAGAGACCAGACTGAGCTGTGGCTCTCGCCACTCAACCTAGAACCAGGCATGGTTGTGTCTGATAATGCCTGTAACTTGGTGGCTGCTTTGGAGCTCGGCATGCTCAGACACATCCCATGCCTAGCCCACGTCTTCAACTTAGTGGTTCATCGGTTTCTCAAAACCTACCCTAATTTGCCTGAGCTACTTGTTAAGGTACGCCGCCTGTGTGCACATTTCTGCAAGTCATCGACAGCTTCAGCGGGTCTGGCTGAAATTGCCAGCTCACTGGCTGTTGTGTGACGTGAGCACGCGCTGGAACTCGACGTTCCACATGTTGGCCAGGCTTTGTGAGCAGCAGAGGGCAGTAGTGGAATACCAGCTGCAACATGGTCTGACCAGCTTCCGCTCTTCACAAGCGAGGAGTGGGCATGGATGTCTGACCTCTGTGAGGTTTTAAGAAACTTTGAGGAATCAACACAGATGGTGAGCGGAGATAACGCTATTATCAGCATCACCATCCCACTTCTGTGTCTACTCAAACGCTCGCTGCTCACAATTAAGGACGAGGCTTTGCATGTGGAAGAGGTGGAAATGTGAGAAGACATTACACAGGGTGATATCCAGACCACCCTCAGTTCGTCTTCTCAGCGCGAATTGGAGGCTGAAGAGGCGGAGGAGCAGTAGACGGTTGCTTCCGCTACAGAGGGTAGTACCCTTGGAAGTTTGATTCTGTCTGTTCAGCGTGGGTGGGCAGAAGAAGAGGATGAAGAGATTGAGAGTGATCTTCCTGATGACGACAGCGAAGTCTCGCCTATTGGTACTCTGGCACACATGGCTGACTTCATGTTAGGCTGCCTTTCCAGCGACCCGCGCATTATACGCATTTTAGACATCACGGATTACTGTTTTTTCACCCTTCTTGACCCCCGCTACAAAGAGAACTTTTCATCTCTCATTCCTCTGGTGGAGAGGATGAGCAAAACGGTGCAATACCAGAAGATCCTTGTTGAAAAATTGCTCCAAAAATGTCCATCTGACAGTGCTGGCGGCAGAGTCTGTACTTCCTTGGCCAGCCGAGGAGGGGAGACAAGGGGAACACACAGCAGTTCCAACAGAGGTGGGACAACACTCTTCAAAGCCTGGGACAGTTTCATGAGACCCCGCCAGCACCCTCACCCTGATGCACGACCTAGTGTCACAAGTAGGGAAACATTTTGGAAGATGGTGAAGGAGTACATAGCAGACCGTGTCAGCGTCCTCAATGATCCCTCAGTGCCTTACAACTACTGGGTGTCCAAGCTGGACACGTGGCACGAACTGGCGCTCTACGCCTTGGAGGTGCTGGCCTGCCCTTGCGCCAGCGTTTTGTCTGAGCGGGTATTTAGTGCTGCTGGTGGCATTATAGCAGATAAGCGCATCCGCCTGTCAACTGAAAATGCTGACAGGTTGACTCTTATAAAAATGAACAAGGCCTGGATTGACCATGACTTCTTGACTCCACCAAAGGAAAGCTGATGAACATAAGGGTCCATTCACACTTCCGTAGTGTATTGCGTATCCGCAATACATTCGGCCGGCACCCCCATAGAACTGCCTATTCTTGTCCACAATTGCGGACAAGAATAGGACATGTTCTATTTTTTTCCGGAGCTGCGAACCGGAAAATCGGGGTCACGCTCCGGAAATGCGGATATGGACAGCACACTGTGTGCTGTCCGCATCCATTCCTGCCCCATAGAGAATGAATGGGTCCGCACCTGTTCCGCAATTTGCGGAACGGATGCGGACCCATTCTGCAGACGTGTGAATGGACCATTAAGGCACTTTAAATGTGTTGTTTATAGTGTACTGAATACACTGTATTCCCATGCACCCCTTCCACCACAAACAAGGGTATATGGTTGAATCTTCCTTTTTTCCTTCTCCTCCTCCTCTTCCATCATATCAACATGCTTATTCGTCTCATAGAATGCCCTTGTATATGTGCCCTTCGCATACAGTATAAGGATTTACAGGGTCAGCTCAGCTGCAGGCCTTTGCATATAATTTTTTTAGCGTGTCAGCTTACTAGCGAGCCCTCACCTACAATGTTTTATAGGGTCAGCTCACCTGCAGGCCTCACATATAATTTTTTAGAGGTTCAGCTCACAAGCAGGTCCTCACATATAATGTTTTACAGGGTTAGCTCACCCTCAGGGCCGCACCTAAAATCTTTTACAGGGTCAGCTCACCAGCAGGCCCTCGCGTATAATGTTTTACAATGTCAGCTCACCTGCAGGCCCTCACATATAATGTATTACAGGTCAGCTCACCTGCAGGCCTCACATATAATGTTTTACAGGGTCAGCTCACCAGCAGTCCCTCGCATATAATGTTTTACAGTGTGAGCTCACCAGCAGGCCCTGGCATATACTGATTTACAGTGTCAGCTCACCAACAGGCCCTCGCATATAATGTTTTACAGGATCAGCTCACCAGCAGGGCCGCACCTAAAATCCTTTACAGGATCAGCTCACCAGTAGGCCCTCGCATATAATGCGTTTCTGTAGGACCGCGCAATTTCTCGATATTTGGCGAAGTAACCTCATAAAGCAGATCCATCCAATTATATGTGTACAGGCAAAACACTGGATTAGATAGATATCCTCCCCCAGCTCTTCACTGAGGAGGAGGTCTATGGGGAAAATTTAAGACACCCAATAGACCCCAACTCCCCAACCAGGATCGCTCGTAGTGTGGCAGGAAGAATCAGGGCAGTATCCAAAAAGGTACTTCAGGTGGTTTCCTTTTATTTGAATCTCAGGTGGGTTGAATGCTTTTCGGGGGCTTCAAAGTACCCCCTTCTTCCGGAGCAGTCGAGTAAAATGTAGCAGAACATAATGCATTTAATGTTTTACAGGGTCAGCTCGCCAGCAGGCATGCACCTAAAATCTTTTACAGGGTCAGCTCACCAGCAGGCCCTCGCATGTAATGTTTTACAAGGTCAGCTAACCAGCAGGCCCGCACCTAATATCTTTTACAGCGTCAGCTCACAAGCAGGCCCGCACCTAAAATCTTATACAGGGTCAGCTCATTAGCAGGCCCTTGCATCCAATGTTTTACAGGGTCAGCTCACCAGCAGGCCCTCGCATATAATGTTTTACAGGTTCAGCTCACCTGCAGGCCTCACATATAATGTTTTACAGGGTCAGCTCACCAGCAGGCCCTCGCATATAATGTTTTACAGGTTCAGCTCACCTGCAGGCCCTCACCTACAATCTTTTACAGGGTCATCTCACCAGCAGGCCCTCACCTACAATCTTTTACAGTGTCATCTCACCTGTAGGCCTACATATATAATGTTTTACAGTGTCAGCTCACCTGCAGGCCCTCGCATATAATTTTTTAGAGGGTCAGCTCACCAGCAGGCCCTTACCTACAAGTCCAGTCTCACTATCAGAGAGTCTGGTCAACACAATCCTCACTGCCGGGGGTCACGTAACTAGTTATCATGGAGGAGTCTCTTTCGTTATCGGAATTAACCAGACAAATCGCTCCACCAACTAAGAACGGTCATGCACCACCACCCACAGAATCGAGAAAGAGCTATCAATCTGTCAATCCTTTCCGTGTCCTGGCCGGGTGAGGTTTCCCGTGTTGAGTCAAATTAAGCCGCAGGCTCCACTCACGGTGGTGCCCTTCCTTCAATTCCTTTAAGTTTCAGCTTTGCAACCATACTTCCCGGAAGCTGCTCGGCGGGTCATGGTAATAAGGTCGCCGGATCGCCGGTCGTCATCGTTTATGGTCAGAACTTTGACGGTACCTGATCGTCTCCGAACCTCCGACTTTCGTTTTTGATTAATGCAAACATTCTTGGCAAATGATTTCGCTTTAGTTCGTCTTGCGCCGTTCCAAGAATTTCACCTCTAGCGGCGCAATACGGATGCCCCCGGCTGTCCCTCTTAATCATGGCCACAGTTCCGAAAACCAACAAAATAGAACCGGGGTCCTATTCCATTATTCCTATCTGAAGTATTCAGGCGACCCGGCCTGCTTTTTTCAATGGTCAGCTAAGCAGCATGCACTCTCACTTAATTTTTTAAATGGTCAGCTCAGCAGAAGGCCCTCGCATATAATTTTTTAGAGGGTCAGATCACCTGCAGGCCCTCGCATATAATTTCTTAGAGGGTCAGCTCACCTGCAGGCCCTCACCTACAATCTTTTACAGGGTCAGCTCACCTGCAGGCCCTCCCATATAATGTTTTAGATGGTCAGCTCACCTGCAGGTCCTCACCTACAATCTTTTAGAGGGTCAGCTCACCAGCAGGCCCTCACCTACAATCTTTTAGAGGGTTAGCTCACCTGCAGGCCCTCACCTAATTATACCTAACAGTTAATTTGCGCGCATGCAGCCTTGCTTGGAAGTGGTAGCCGTAGCTGTTTCTCAGGCTTCCTCTCTGGAATCAAACCCTGATTCCCCGTTATCCATGGTCACCGTTTGGCGCTGAAAATAACATCGAAAGTTAAAAGGGCAGACATCCGAATGGATCGTCGCCGTCACGGGGATGTGCGATCGGGCCCAGGTTATTTAGAGTCACCAAAGCGGCAGCCGGCCCTTGCCCATAATGTTTTATATGGTCAGATCAGCAGGCTTTATGAGTGTAGGAGTTCCACTACCTGAACAATTGTACCACAATGTGAATGACGCTCTCCTTTATGTGATATACAGGTTGTATTGGAGTGCCTCTTCCTTGTAATTTTTGACAGCACTTGCACTTTATATACAAGTAAATATATAGGAAAGAATGTTTCCTAACAATTTTTCCTCTAAAATCGATTTTATTTTTGGTTTTGTGCGTATTATAGTTAGCCTGTAAAAGTGACGTACTACTCGGACAATATCATTCCCAGCAGCGACCTGGGAGTCCAAGATGCTTCCAGACATCCTCCCCATGCTGTTACAGAACCATTTCGGTGGTGTTTCCATCAATTTCTGACCTTTTCCTATGAACCAGGCATCCTCCCCTCTTCAGAGCAGGGGGCGCCTGGTGTAATGCTCGGGGTCTCCCATTGACTTCCATTATACTCTGCATCCCGAGCCCCTGAGCACTATGCTGCTCGATCAACACTATTTGATATCATAAGATGTAATACATAGTGAACCATATACAGATGTATAATATAGAGATATAGAATATCTGATATCATAAGATGTAATACGTAATGAACCATATACAGATGTATAATATACAGGTATAGAATATCTGATATCATAAGACGTAATAGATGGTGAACCATATATAGATGTGTAATGTAGAGATATAGAATACCTGATTAATGATGGACGAACATCGGCCGGGACGGTTCGCGAACGCGATCAAATGTTCGCGAACCGCAAGTTCGCGGCGGGCCCCATTCACTTTAATGGCAGGCGAAACTGAAAAACCTTCAGCTCATATTTGCAGCCACCAAATACTTAGTACAAGTGCACAAATAGTCCCACAACATGGACAGTGACATACTAGAGGGGGATCAATGACAAAAATTCCAATAAAAAATATGTATCTTAATCAGGGGACATTTTTATGCGTCTTAAAGGGAAATTCTCTGAAATGTGCCCTGTCAAAGCCTAAAAATGTTTTATTTTAGGCCACGGGAGTACAGGCCTTAAAAATTAGGCATTCACCTGACATAAAATAAATTCTGATTATGTGGCTCGAGGTACATTATGCGGTCAATGGATAAAAATTTTACTGTAGGTCACTGGACTACAGGCCCCAAACATTAGGCATTCACCTGACAGAAAAGATCAAGTGATTATGTGGCCGGAGGTATATTACACGGTCAATGGATATCAATTTTACTGCATGCCAGTACAAATACAGGTCAAATACATATATTTAAAAGAACTAAAAATATAAAATTGGATTAAAAACATGGCTAATGAAATCCCCCTCTTGAAAAAAACCCTATTGATAATAGTTTAAATTCGATACATCGTACAGTAAAGAACAAGTAAGTATGTGGCTGGAAGTAGATTACACGGTCATTGAATATCAATTTTATAGCAGGCCAGTGGACTACAGGCCCCAAATATTATGCATTCAGCGTACAGAAAAGAACAAGTAAGTATGTGGCTGGAAGTAGATTACATGGTCATTGGATATTAATTTTACAGCAGGCCAGTGGACTACAGGCCCCAAAAATTATGCATTCACCGTACAGAAAAGAACAAGTAAGTATGTGGCTGGAGGTAGATTACATGGTCATTGGATATCAATTTTACAGCAGGCCAGTGGACTACAGGCCCCAAAAGTTATGCATTCAGCGTACAGAAAAGAACAAGTATGTGGCTGGAGGTAGATTACACGGTCATTGGATATCAATTTTACAGCAGGCCAGTGGACTACAGGCCCCAAAAATTATGCATTCAGCGTACAGAAAAGAACAAATAAGTATGTGGCTGGAGGTAAATTACACAGTCATTGGATATCAATTTTACTCCAGGCCAGTGGACTATAGGCCCCAAAAATTATGCATTCACCGTACAGAAAAGAACAAGTATGTGGCTGGAGGTAGATTACACGGTCATTGAATATCAATTTTACAGCAGGCCAGTGGACTACAAGCCCCAAAAATTATGCATTCACCGTACAGAAAAGAACAAGTAAGTATGTGGCTTGAGGTAGATTACACGGTCATTGGATATCCATTTTATAGCAGGCCAGTGGACTACAGACCCCAAAGATTATGCATTCAGCGTACAGAAAAGAACAAGTAAGTATGTGGCTGGAGGTAGCGTACACGATCTTTGAATATCAATTTTACTCCAGGCCAGTGTATTACAGGCCCAAAAAATTATGCAGTCACCGTACATAAAAGATCAAGTGATTATGTGACTGGAGGTCTATTAGACGGTCAATGGATATCAATTCTACTGAAAGACAGTACAAATACATGTCAAATACATATAGTTAAAAGAACTAAAAATATAAAATTGGATTAAAAACATGGCTAACAAAATCCCCCCTTTTGAAAAAAACCCTAATGATATATAAAGTTGAAACACGTGGTCGTCACAGGTGTTGAATTCCTCCAAGGCGCAAAACATTAGGCATTCACCGGAGAGAAAAGGCCTTTTATGCCGTTGTATTTATCTAAGACAGGGACCATTATTTGTTCTGGGTGGTGGCGGATATTTGTGGGCTTTCATGAGGAATCTCAATTAAACGTGGTCGTCAACTCGTCACATGCGTTAAATTCTTCCAAGATCCATGCCTCATTCATTTTTAGAAATGTGAGGTAGTCCACACTGTCGTGAGCTAGGCAGGTGCGCTTATCGGTCACAATCCCCCCTGCTGCGCTGAACATCCCTTCGTACAGGACACTGGACGAGGGGCAAGCCAAGAGTTCCATGGCAAATTGTGCCAGCTCTGGCCACAGGTCAAGCCTGCACACCCAGTAGTCCAGGGGTTACTCACTTCTCAGAGCATCCATATCGGCTGTTAACCCGATGTAGTCGGACACCTGTCGGTCTAGGCGTTCCCTGAGGCTGGATCCGGAGGGCGGCTGTCGATGGGTTGGCTGCAAGAATGATCTCATATCCGAAGTGACCAACACATCTTCAAACCACCCTCTTCTTGCATGCACTGTTGGATTGGTATCTGCAACTGTTTCTCTGTGAGTGGAAATTCCTCTGCCAGCGCCCGCAAAAGCAGAATGCAGCATTTCTCGAAGCAAGGCCTGGAAGTGCTGCATTCTGACAGCCCTCTGTGATGCTGGTAACATGTTCGTTATTTTGTGTTTGTACCGGGGGTCTAAGTAGGTTGCCAGCCAGTACTGGTCCTAGCCCTTTATGCTTTTTATACGGGGGTCCCTCTTCAAAGACTGGAGCATGAATTCTTCCATTTGCACTAAACTGGAAGCGGTGGAGTGACTTGGCTCCTGCTCATCGTCCAGGATAATGTCGTCCTCGGTCTCCTCCCCCTAGCTACGGACAACACTAGGGATCCCAGAAAAGTTTAAAGCATGCTCTTCTTGCTCCTCCTCCGCCCCAGCACCATCCTCCTCTGACTCCTCTTCAGACCCCTGTTGACTTGTCTCAGATGGAGTAGCCCCCCCTGGGAATTCATCCAGCATTGCGACTTCCTCATCTTCCTGCTCCTGCTCCTCAACGGCTTGATCAATGACACGACGCAATGCACGCTCCAGAAAGAAGGCGTAAGGTACGATGTCACTGATGGCACCGTGACTGCGACTGACCAGTTTGGTGATCTCATCAAATGGCCGCAGAAGTCTGCATGCATCGCACATGAGCAGCCACTGGTGCGTTGATAAGAAACCAAGCTCCCAAGGACCTGTCCTGCCGCAGAGTTCGTACAGGTAGTCGTTAACTGCACGTTTCTGCTGGAGCAGCCTATCAAGCATATACAAGGTGGAGTTCCAGCGCGTCGGGCACTCACAAATCAGACGTCTGACAGGCAGGTGGTGTCGCCGCTGAACATCAGCAAGGCGAGCCATGGCCGTGTAAGATCTTCTAAAATGGCCAGAGTTTTTCCTGTCCTGCCGCAAGATGTCCTAGACCCCGGATATTTGGCAACGAATCGCTTCACTACTAAGTTCAGGACGTGTGCCATGCATGGCACGTGTCATTTTGCCCTGTTTCAGCGCGCTCAGCAGATTGCCACCGTTGTCACACACCACTTTACCAACTGTCAAATTGAGCGGTGTTAGCCACTGATTGTCCTGTGACCGCAAAGCTGAAAGGAGTGCAGGACCGGTGTGGCTCTTGGCTTCCAGGCACAACAGCCGCAGCACAGCATGGCAACGTGTCACCTGGCACGTCAAATAGGTTCTGGGGAGCTTGGGGGGCGAAGCGGAAGAGGTGATAGCAGTGGAAAAGGAGGATTCAGCCGAGGAGGAGACGGAGGATGGAGTAGGAGGAGGAGGAGAAGAGGCAGGCCTGCATGCAATCCGTGCTGGTAACACTAAATCCACGCGGGTTCGACGGGTTGCATGCTTGACGGCCGTCAGAAGGTTCACCCAGTGGGCAGTAAAAGTTATGTACCTCCCCTGCTCGTGTTTGCTAGACCACGTGTCTGTGGTCAGATGTATCTTGGCACCGACACTGTGTGCCAGAGATACATTCACTTGCCGCTGAACGTGGCCATATAGACAGAGCCGGACTGGGGGCGCAGCCTTGGGGGGAGGCGACCATGACGGGGGGCTGGTTTGAGGGTGCCCCTGGGGAGGGATTGGTTAGTTTAAGTTATGGGTGCGGTGGAGCGAGGGGTTAAAAAGGTGAGGGCCTGGGAAGAAGGAGGCCATTTTGTGGAGAAAACTGAGCTCCCACCCACCCCTTGTTGTTCATGTTCCAGAGCCTGGGCCGGATGGCGGGGGATGGGCAGGGGACGGTGGGGGGATCGTATAAATGAATAAGTAAAATAAAATATTAATTATTTTGTCACGGCGGCTGTGGCGGTGGGAGGTCCTTGAAGTTGGAGAGATTCAGGTGACGATGGGAGGGCTCCACGGTTGGGGCTGGACTCCTATGGCTGGTGGTCGGTTGTGGCGGAATTTGGGCGAGCCGTCAGTGGTGCCTCCGAGCTGGTGCTTAACGGCTGGGGGCAAGTTGGCTCAAAAAAGAATACTGGGAAAATTCCGAGGTTTGGGGCTTCCAGGACCTCCCCCGTGTTACTCAGGTGAATTAAGTTGGTTATATCTTATGGGGATGTTTTGTGGAAAATAAAAGGTTAATTATTCATGTATATGTTTTCAATAAACGGCTGCTGTGGCCGATATAATCCAACTTGGTGTCCGTGTCTTATTGGGGTTCTGACAGGGCCAGTTTAGAAGGTTAGGGCTTGTGGTAAGTGAGTCAAGGGTTAGTAAGTGACTGATCATGAGGGGCGAGCGGGTAATAACCAATACCCCGTCAAGCTCCGGGATGTTCTTCTGGGAGAAATATTTCCTTCCGGGTACCTTCCATTGCGGTGTGCCAATGGCCACAAATTTTCTAAAGGCCTCTGAGTCCACCAGTTTATATGGCAGTAGTTGGCAGGCTAGCAGTTCCGACAAGCCAGCGGTCAGCCGTTGGGCAATAGGGTTATCCGGCGTCATCATCTTTTTACGCTCGAACATTTGGGCCACGGAAGCCTGCCTTTTGCCAGATGAACGCGATGACGGCTCAGTGGAAGGTGGAGTGGAGGACAAATGGGAGTAGAGAGGAGTAGGAGAAGAGGCGGGACGGGGAACGCCAGGAGTGTGGCTTTGTGGGTTCTGATGGCGTTGCTCCCACTGGGTTCACTGATGGAAGGGCCAGGTGCCTTCTTAAGGCAGTCGTCCCTAGGTGAGTGTTGGGCTTACCGCGACTTATGCGTTGACAGCACAGGCTGCAGATGGCAACACTATTAAGCAGCAGACACGTTTAAAAAAGCCCACACTGCGGAGCCATGTGACGGCGTCCTGGGAGCGCCAGATGTGACCGAGCGTGGTGGATGGCTCGTTCCAGATACATTAGCAGTCTGCTTTTTGCCTCCTGTGCACTGTAAGTTCTGCCTGCTTCTCCTCCCTATCTGCTGCTCCGTCTCTCCCTCGGAACTCCCCTCCTCTTCCTCTCTTGTGGGCACCCACATGATGTCCATCGACACGTCATCATCGTCACCTTCACCACCACTGACATTAGAGATTTTGGAGTAGGCAGCAACAGTGGGGACCACCCTCCTTGGACTGATCTAGGTCCTGTCGTCAGACCGCTGGGTTGCGACCGTTGATACCTCCTCTTCCTGATCCGATGCCAAGAATGGCTGCGCATCGGTAAGGTCTTGGAATGGATGGCAAAATAATTTCTCTGACTCGAGCAGAGGGGATATAGTGGTCGTGGTGTCTTTGGGGATGCACACAGAAAAGGGTGCAGATAGAGAGCGTGCAGAAGCGGAAGGCTGAGTGAGCCACTCAACCAACTCTGGTGCGTCCATTGACGTAATCGCACGCACCTTCTGCAACTTCCCACTTAGGCTCCAACCTGGTGCACCTGCCCGACCCCTACCACCCCTGCAGAATGGCCTGCCTCTTCCTCTGCCTGCCTTTTTTAAAATCACCCTGTGACAAAAGTCCCTATAGAAGAGCAGTATTTGTGGAAGAAGGTATATCACACCCCTGCCTCAATCACTTTTTTGGGGGGCAACTGGTAAATCACACCAGTAGAAATTATTTGTTCCAATAGCGTTTATTCACTCTGTGTAGATGCGGTAACGCAGGAAAACCGCAAGCAAATGCTGCAGTACCCAAATGCACTATATAGAAAGTATATTATTGGTATATAACACCCCTGCTTCAATCTGTTTTTTTGGGGGGCAACTGGTAAATCACACCAGTAGAAATTAGTTATTCCAATAGCATTTGTCCCTCTATATAGCTGCAGTATCGCAGCAGAAACGCACATAACTGCTGCACAATACAAATGCACTATAATATACTTTCCATGTTGAAAAGTATATTATAAGTATATCACACCCCTCAGTAAATCATACCTATAGATAGCACACCTATACCGGTCCTTAACCCCTTAAGGACACAGCCTTTTTACACCTTAGGACCAGGCCATTTTTTGCAAATCTGACCAGAGTCCCTTTAAGTGCTGATAACTTTAAAACGCTTTGACTTATCCAGGCCGTTCTGAGATTGTTTTTTCGTCACATATTGTACTTCATGACACTGGTAAAATGAAGTCAAAAAAATTTTTTTTTTTGCACCAAAAAATACCTAATTTAACAAAAATTTGGAAAAATTTGCAAATTTCAAAGTTTCAGTTTCTCTACTTCTGTAATACATAGTAATACCCCCCAAAATTGTGATGACTTTACATTCCCCATATGTCTACTTCATGTTTGAATTGTTTTGGGAATGATATTTTATTTTTTGGGGATGTTATAAGGCTTAGAAGTTTAGAAGCAAATCTTGAAATTTTTCAGAAATTTACAAAAACTCAATTTTTAGGGACCAGTTCAGGTCTCAAGTCACTTTGCGAGGCTTACATAATAGAAACCACCCAAAAACCCCATCTAAGAAACTACACCCCTCAAGGTATTCAAAACTGATTTTGCATACGTTGTTAACCCTTTAGGTGTTGCACAAGAGTTATTGGCAAATGGGGAGGAAATTTGAGAATTTCATTTTTTTGTCTAATTTTTCATTTTAACCCATTTTTTCCACTAACAAAGCAAGGGTTAACAGCCAAACAAGACTGTAACTTTATTGCCCTGACTCTGCCGTTTACAGAAACACCCAATATGTGGACGTAAACTACTGTACGGCCACACAGCGGGGCGTAGAGTGAAAGGTGCGCCGTTTGGTTTTTGGAAGGCTGATTTTTATGGACTGGTTTATTTACACCATGTCCCATTTGAAGCCCCCTGATGCACCCCTAGAGGAGAAACTCCCTAAAAGTGACCCCATCTAAGAAACTACACCCCTCAAGGTATTCAAAACTGATTTTACATACGTCGTTAACCCTTTAGGTGTTGCACAAGAGTTATTGGCAAATGGCGATGAAATTTGAGAATTTCATTTTTTTGCCAAATTTTCAATTTTAACCCATTTTTTCCACTAACAAAGCAAGGGTTAACAGCCAAACAAGACTGTATCTTTTTTGCCCTGACTCTGCTGTTTACAGAAACACCCCATATGTGGCCGTAAACTACTGTACGGCCACACAGTAGGGTGTAGAGTGAAAGGTGCGCCGTTTGGTTTTTGGAGGGCTGATTTTGCTGGACTGTTTTTTTGACACCATGTCCCATTTGAAGCCCCCCTGATGCACCCCTAGATTATAAACTCCATAAAAGTGACCCCATCTAAGAAACTACACCCCTCAAGGTATTCAAAACTGATTTTACAAACTTTGTTAACCCTTTAGGTGTTGCACAAGATTTAATGGAAAATAGAGATACAATTTCAAAATTTAAATTTTTGGGCAGATTTTCCATTTTAATATTTTTTTTCCAGTTACAAAGCAAGGGTTAACAGCCAAACAAAACTCATTATTTATGGCCCTAATTCTGTAGTTTACAGAAACACCCCATATGTGGTCGTACGGGCACACGGCAGGGCGCAGAAGGAAAGGAATGCCATACAGTTTTTGGAAGGCAGATTTTGCTGGACTGTTTTTTTTACACCATGTCCCATTTGAAGCCCCCCTGATGCAACCCTAGAGTAGAAACTCCAAAAAAGTGACCCCATTTTAGAAACTACGAGATAGGGTGGCAGTTTTGTTGGTACTAGTTTAGGGTACATATGATTTTTGGTTGCTCTATAGTACACTTTTTGTGCGGCAAGGTAACAAGAAATAGCTTTTTTGACACCGTTTTTTTTTTTGTTATTTACAACATTCATCTGACAGGTTAGATCATGTGGTAATTTTATAGAGCAGGTTGTCACGGACGCGGCGATACCTAATATGTATACAATTTATTTTATTTATGTAAGTTTTACACAATGATTTCATTTTTAAAACAAAAAAAATGTTTTAGTGTTTCCATAGTCTAAGAGCCATAGTTTTTTCAGTTTTTGGGCGATTATCTTAAGTAGGGTCTTATTTTTTGCGGGATGAGATGACGGTTTGATTGGCATCTATTTTGGGGTGCATATGACTTATTGATTGCTTGCTATTACACTTTTTGTGACGTAAGATGACAAAAAATGGCTTTTTTTACACCGTTTTTATTTTAATTTTTTTACGGTGGTCATCTGAGGGGTTAGATCATGTGATATTTTTATAGAGCCGGTCGATACGGACGCGGCGATACCTAATATGTATAGTTTTTTTTTATTTATGTAAGTTTTACACAATGATTTCATTTTTGAAACAAAAAAAATCATGTTTTAGTGTTTCCATAGTCTAAGAGCCATAGTTTTTTCAGTTTTTGGGCGATTATCTTGGGTAGGGTATGATTTTTGCGGAATGAGATGACGGTTTGATTGTTACAATTTTGGCGTACATGCGACTTTTTTGATCACTTTTATTACCTTTTTTGGGAAGTAAGGTGGGCAAAATTTCAATTTCATCATAGTTTTTTATTTTTTATTTTTATGGCGTTCACCGTTCGGGTAAAGTAACATGACCGTTTTATAGATCAGGTCGTTACGGACGCGGCGATACCAAACATGTGTAGGGAATTTTATTTTTTCGGTGATAAATGTGTTTTTTGATTTTTACTTTTTTTTCACTTTTTTTCACTTTTTTTTTGACCCAGACCCACTTGGTTCTTGAAGATCCAGTGGGTCTGATGTCTGTATAATACAGTACAGTACAATATATATTGTACTGTACTGTATTTTACTTACACTGAACAGATCTATGCTTTTAGCATAGATCTGTTCAGCACCATGGACAGCAGGACGCCTGAGAGGCGTCCTGTTGCCATGGGAACCTTCCCCGTCTGCTCAGAACTTCGCAGACGGGGAAGGGTAAGCACAGGGCTGAGGGGGGCTCTCTGGGGGCTCTCTCCCTCTCCCATCGGGGGGCTGCAAAGGCACAGCAGCCCCCCGATGGGAGAGGGAGGGAGCTCCCTGCGCTGTTAACCTTTTCCATACAGCGGTGCGTACGGACCACTGTATGGAAAGGGTTAAACGGCTGACATCGCATCGCAGATGTCAGCCGTTTATACCAGGGTGCCAGCAATGTGCTGGCACCCTGGTATACCCACTAGACACCAACGATCATTCAAGGGGAGGCGGGCGGGGGATCGCGATCCCGCCTGCCGCACCGCCCGCCTCCCGCACCGCCCCCACCGCCCGCAACCCTCCCCCTGCACCTCCCGCCACCATAAAATCATTCGGGGGTGCAGGGGGGGGGTAAATAAAACTATATTTTAGGCATATAAAGTTTCTGATCCTCGCGGTCAGGGACCGCGGGGATCAGAAAATGCAGAAATCGCAGCAAACCGCAGGTCTGAATTGACCTGCGGTTTGCCGCGATCGCCGACATGGGGGGGTCACGGGACCCCCCCGCGCATTTAGCCTAGGTGCCTGCTCAATGATTTGAGCAGGCACCGGGTTCCGATCACTGCCAGCCGCACGGCAGTGATCGAAAATACATGTACGCCCTGTGTCCTTAAGTACCAGGGCACAAGGGCGTACCTGTACACCCTATGTCCTTAAGAGGTTAAAAGGACTTTTGTGGCCCTATTAGCTAGCATTTGGTGTCCCTAACAGCCTGTCCCTGCTCCACACAGCAACCTCTCCCTACACTGGCAAAACACTGAATGAAAAATGGCAGCCAGATCGGGTTTATAAGGTAGGGGGTGTGTCCATGTGCTGAAATGTCTCAATTGGCTGTCCTGTACCACCTGATGGATGTGTCATGGGTCAAAGTTCTTCACAATGTAAAATAATATGGCGCTGGCGAACATCGCCATATGTTCTCCCGTTCAGCGAACCGCGAACAAGCAAAGTTTGCCGTGAAACGACCGCTAGGCGAACCGCAAGGCCATCTGTATACCTGATGTCATAAGATGTAATAGATAGTGAATTATATACAGATGTATAATATAGAGATATAGAATATCTGATATCATAAGCTGTAATAGTGAATTATATACAGCTGTATAAGGCTTGTTTCACACTGCTGTGAGCTGCCAGAATTCCGCACAGCCCCATTTACTATTATGGGGACTGGCGGAGATCTTGCCTGAACCTGGCAGATATGCCGAGGAGCGGCTGAAAAAATACCGCTGCCCGAAGAACTGCCTGTCAGATCTGCTTACGGCAGATGTGAAACAAACTTTATATAGAGATATATAATACAGTGAGGAACAGAAGTATTTGAACACCCTGCGATTTTTCAAGTTCTCACACTTGGAAATCATGAAGGGGTCTGAAATTCACATTGTAGGTGCATTCCCACTCTGAGAGACAGAATAAAAATAAAAAAAATCAGGAAATCACATTGGATGATTTTTAAATAATTTATTTGTCTTGCACTGCTGAACATAAGTATTTGAACACCTGAGAAACAGCAAGAATTTTGGCTCTCAAAGACCTGTTACTGTGCCTTTAAATAGTCCACCTCTACTCCAATCATTAATCTAACTTAGTAGCACCTGTCTGAGCTCTTTAAAGACACCTATCCACCCCACAGTCAGTCAGACGCCAACTACTACCATGGGCAAGACCAAAGAGCTCTCAAAAGACACCAGAGACAAAATTGTGGACCTCCACAAGGCTGGAAAGGGCTACGGGGCAATTGCCAAGCAGCTTGGTAAAAATAGATCAACTGTTGGAGCAATTGTTAGAAAATGGAAGAGGCTACAGACTACTGTCAGTCTCCCTCGGACTAGGGCTCCATACAAGATCTCACCTCGTGGGGTATCACTGATGATAAGAAAGGTGAGGAATCAGCCCAGAACTATAAATGAGGAGCTGGTCAATGACATGAAGAGAGCTGAGACCACAGTTTCAAAGGTCACTGTCGGTGTAGAACACTACGACATCATGGTTTTAAATCATGCATTGCACGGAAGGTTCCCCTTATGAAGTCATCACATGTCCATGCCCGTCTGAAGTTTGCCAGTGACCATCTAGATGATCCAGAGGAGGCATGGGAGAAAGTCATGTGGTCAGATGAGACCAAATTAGAACTTTTTGGTCTAAACTTTACTCGTCGTGTTTGGAGGAAAAAGAAGGATGAGTTGCATCCCAAGAACACCATCCCTACTGTGAAGCATGGGGGTGGTAACATCATGCTTTAGGGGTGCTTTTCTGCGAAGGAGACAGGATGACTGCACTGTATTAAGGAGAGGATGAATGGGGTTATTTATTGTGAGATTTTGAGCAACAACCTTCTTTCCTCAGTCAGAGCATTGAAGATGGGTCATGGCTGGGTCTTCCAACATGACAACGAACCGAAGCACACAGCCAGAATAACCAAGGAGTGGCTCCGTAAGAAGGATATCAAGGTTCTGGAGTGGCCTAGCCAGTCTCCAGACTTAAATCTAATAGAACATATTTGGAGGGAGCTGAAACTCTGTGTTGCTCAGCGACAACCCTGAAACCTAACAAATCTAGATGAGATCTGTGTGGAGGAGTGGGCCAAAACCCCTGTTGCAGTGTGTGCACACCTGGTCAAGAACTACAGGAAACGTTTGACCTCTGTAATTGCAAACAAAGGCTTTTGTACCAAATATTAACACTGATTTTCTCAGGTGTTCAAATACTTATGTTCAGTAGTGCAAGAAAAAGAAATTCTTTAAAAATCATACAAAATATTTCCTGATTTTTATTTTATTTTATTCTGTCTCTCAAAGTGGGAATGCACCTACAATGTGAATTTCAGACCCCTCCATGATTTCTAAGTGGGAAAACTTGCAAAATCGCAGGGTGTTCAAATACTTCTGTTCCTCACTGTATGTGATATTATTAACTGTAATATATAATGAATAATATAGAACTGTATAATATATCATCATTATATATAATAACCAGTTTAAAGGGGTTGTCCAGGCAGGGCAAGGTCTGTTTTCTTTACATCCTCACTATTTTAGGTGGAGGCTTCTGCCTGGCAGTGATCCTGGTGACGCCACAGAACAAATGTGCGGTCTATAGCGCTGCCCTAAGCCCTAAAACAGCCTAGAGCAGCGCTATAAGACTGCCCATTTGTGCCAGTGATGTCACCAGGATAACTGCTAGGTGGAAGTCTCCGCCTACTATACTCATGTGAAGCCTGGTATGTCACCGGTAGTAAAGAAAAAGGCCCTGCCCTGCGCAATGCAGCGCACAGCAAGGGGGAGTATCCGAGCAAGAAATGCTCTGATGCGCCACTCAGACATGCTAAATGAGTGAAGATGAGGTTATGTCCGGGTTCAGAGCTGAACCCCTTTAAAACAGTGAATAATAGCTAAATAAATGTGATATGGTATATTCAGTATGTTACATAGAGCTTTAATTTTTAATTAGAAACACATAATATTGATATAATAGTCTGTTATACAGTTAGGTTTATATATATTTGGACACTGACACAAATTTAGTTTTTTTTACCTGTTTACTAAAACATATTCAAGTTATAGTTATATAATGGACATGGACATAAAGTCCAGACCTTTAGCTTTTATCCACGTTAAAATTGGATGAAGGGTTTAGGAGTTTCAGCACCTTTACATATGGCACCCTTATATTTTTTTTAAGGGACCAAAAGTAATTGGTCAGTTGACTCAAATGCTGTTTCATGGGCACGTGTGGGCAATTACTTCATTATTTCATTCTCAACTAAGCTCATAAAATGCCTGGAGTTGATTTGAGGTGTGGTGCTTGCATTTTGAAGATTTAGAAGTAAACATGCAGTCAAAGGAGCTCTCCATGCAGGTGAAACAAGCCATCCTTCATCTGTGAAAACAGAAAAAACCCATCCGAGTAATTGCTAGACTATTAGGAGTGGCAAAATCTACAGTTTGGTACATCCTGAAAAAGAAAGTACTGGTGACCTCAACAATGCAAAAAGACCTGGACGCCCACGAAAGACAACAGTGGTGGATGATGTCAGAATAATTACCATGGTGAAGAGAAACCCCCTCACAACAGCCAACCAAGTGACCAACACTCTCCAGGATACAGGTGCATCAATATCAAAATCTACCATAAAGAGAAGACTGCAAGAAAGTAAATACAGAAGGTTTACTGCATCGTTCAAGCCACTCATAAGCCTCAAGAATAAGAAGGCTAGATTGGACTTAGCTAAAAAAAATCTTAAAAAACCAGCACACTTCTAGAAGAACATTCTTTGGACAGATGAAACCAAGATCAACCTCTACCAGAATGATGGAAAGAAAAAAGTATGGCGAAGGCATGGTCCAGCTCATAATCCAAAGCATACCACATCATCTGTAGAACACGGCGGAGGCAGTGTGATGCTCGGGCATGCATGGCTGCCAGTGGCACTGGGTGCCTAGTGTTTATTGATGATAGGACACAGGACAGAAGCAGCCGGATGAATTCTGCGGTTTTCAGAGACATACTTTATCTGGCCAGCTAAGACCTGTCCTAGGTTGCTAATATAGCTTATATGTTTATACAGCTAGACCTGCCAATAACCTTAATACAGTTCCTATGTTTGTGTGTTAAAAAGGACCTTTCACTTGTAAAAACTATGTGAACTGAGTATGCTGCCATGTAGAGCGCGCCCGGGGATCTCACTGCACTTACTATTATCCCCGGGCGCCGCTCCGTTCTCCCGTTATGCCCTCCGGTACCTGCGATTGGCCAGCGCTACAGCCTAGGAGAAGGAGACTCCCACAGGACAAGGGAAGACCCGCCTACTATAACTTAAGGAGCAAAGGTACCGGAGGGCATAACGGGAGAACGGAGCGGTGCCCGGGGATAATAGTAAGTGCAGTGAGATCCCCGGGCGCCGCTCTACATTGCAGCATACTTAGTTCACATAGTTTTTACAAGTGAAAGGTCCTCTTTAAAGACAAAAGCAGAGTTATTTACAGTGACTTCATGTTTGGATGTCATGTAATAGTTATATTTTGTGTCCACAAAAGCAGAAAAGATAATATGCCTTTAAGATTCATTATGAATGTGAGGTAAGCTCAATGACACAGCAGAAAGCATAGAGGTAAACTTTTGTTGCTGGGCAGGAGTCTAGACCAATCACAGCCAGCCTCACACACCGCAGGAGTTTTGGCCAATCACAGCCAGCCTCACACACTGCCTATGTGGGAAATTCCCTAGCAGGAGCTACTGGAATCAGTAGAGAAGCTGAACAGACATTCACTCCACTAAAAGCTGTGTTAGGTATTTAAAACAGTTATATAATATTTCTACTGTGATTAGAACTGTATACTGAACCAGTTATATGTGTGTTTACTTACAGTTCCACCAATTGCAAATACCATACAAATGAACTACTGAGCCATACAGTTTAAACAAATTGCATACAAATGCGAACTGCTCATACCAGATAATAAGCAATTGTATAGAGCAAACTGCAAACCGAGTAGAGCAAGTGAACTATTGGTTAACCTCAGATATACCTCTCAGAGAGATCATAAAGTGCTTAAATAACTTAAAGTGAGAGTACAGATACTGAAGAGAGAAATATATCTACCATGTTATGTTGAATGACAAGATTGAACAGTTGAACCAACATCTTATGCATACCGCCATTTTGGGATATCTTTTCAACACGTGTTATGTACATGGGCTTTCTGCTACGGAGGCGACAGTGTTATATATGAAGAAAAGTTGAAGTTAATAAAGAAGTTATTTCAAGCATTTGGTGTGCTCTTTAAACCTACTGTTTCCATAGAACGGCGCTAGAGAAATTACAGAGTAATAGACAGTCAGAGCTATCAGAATTCTTCTATTCCTCTAATGCTATAGCGCAAAAGGCACTTCATAGTGCTGTGCCTGCCACAGTGGAACTATTGCCCTCAGAGGGCGAAGTGATAGCGCTCCTCAACTTGCACTGTAAAGAGCGCATTAGAGCAGCAGAGCACCAGCATATACCACCGAGCAGTTCCCTGAGTGAGCAAGCAAAGACATCTCAGCGGAGCTACCATAGAGGCCAAAGAATGTTTGCATTACTCAAACTGCAGCCGACTCTTAAAGTGGCAGAACGGCAAAAGCAAAATAGTCAGAGAAAGAGCGTCAACCCTCCTGCAATCCCTAGAGAGAGAGAAAGAGAAGCATGGTGGGAGGCCAAAGTCCAGAGCTAGAGTGCCCGCACCACTATCTATGGAGAGACCACGTACTGCAGCCAGTTAGTTTCCCGCCACTAGGCCCCAAGCCTGCAGCAGCGTATCCAAGCCAGTGCATCGCAAGTCAGTGCAAAGCATCGCAAGTCAGTCATCACAGAGCATCGTAAGTCCTCACTGAGCATCGCAAGTCATTGTGAAGAACTCCCCAGTAACCGTTCGGTTATTTTCCATCACTGCTACTTAATCCCCGTGGATACCTACTCCTAACAATGGACGTAGACATCTATGTGTATCAAGGACATGTGTACACACACTTCCGAGACATTCAGTCTGCTTTTAACCACAAGACTGATCTACTTAATTAAAATACACAAGATAACACTTTTGGCCAATGTCTTGGAAAAGACACAGTGATTGCTTGTAAGCCATGTGACCAAGCCCTGTTTTTTAAATTGAGTTTCCAAAGCTCCACTGGCTCAGAGGAGGACTTTGATGCTGTTTAAATTGAATGCCCTTGCTTTCCATTTAAGGTGTCTTGTTACAGCATTAAACTTTGGCTCCTGTGTGGATTATTATGCGACACCAGCGATCTTTTACTCTGTGGATTTTTGGCGATACTATTTTATGGAAATAAGGGAATGACAGACAGTAACTCATATTCAGACCGTCACAACTGGTGGCAAGCAGTGGGATCATCCCTTTTTCCTGCACTGAGAATCCAAGGAAGGCACTGGTGTACAGTGAATGGAAAGCTGGTACACACAGCTTAAGCGGAGCACACTAAAGGAACTGTTGGGAGTTCATGGAGGGATTGCCAGCAACAAAGTCTAGCCGGTCATAATTGCTGAATTAATGGAGCTAGATCGGGAGAACTTGGCTGCGGCAACACCGACCGGTCGGGAGACAGAACTAGCGATCAACAGGGAAATCAGGGAACGACTGGCACTGCTTCAGTCCAGTTGACAAGTTATTCTACCTTCAGAGATATGTTGGTGGGGAAGCAAAGGAAGTTCTTGAAGGTAGCTTCTATAGAAGAGATGAAGAAGCCTACAAGCAAGCTTCGGAAAAATTGAATGCAAGATATGGTCATCCTTTCTTAGTACAAAGAGCCTTTAGAGAGAAACTGAATAACTGGCCTAAATAGGTCCTAAAGAACACTTTAGACTCCAAAAGTATGGTGACTTTCTGCAAGCATGCAGCAATGCCATCCCACATGTTCAAGGACTAGAATTACTGAACGATTATCTAGAAAACCACAGGATGCTAGACAAGCTGCCTGAAGAAGTGGCTTCTAGATGGAATCGCTATGTGACTGAACAGTTAGATCTAGGCAAGAACTTCCCAAGTTTTAGAGAGTTCTCTGAGTTCGTCAACAAGGAAGCACAGATAGCATGTAATCCAATAACATTATCTTACGTCTTAAAATCCTTAGAAGAAAGGCCTGCAAGAGAGATAAGACGTGCAAAAGCAACAAGCTTTGCAACCAACACAGCAGCTAAAGGTCCAGATACCTACGAGAGCAAGTTCAAAGTCACTACTGGGATCAGTAGAGAGACAGAACCAACAAATCTTCAGACTACCTTCAAATGTATGTTCTGTGGAGAGAACCACTCCATACACAAGTGCCAACAATTGAAGGAGAAGTCCCCAGAAGAAAATAAATAATTTGTACTGGGTAACCAATTGTGTTTTGGATGTCTAAAAAAAGGCTACTAAGGAGTGTAAAAAAAAGTCCACATGCAGCATTTGCACAGGACGCCATCCTACACCACTACATGAAGAACGTTCAAAGAAAGATAAATCCTCAATACCTAAAGATACTGAGGAAAGAAAGAAAGTATCGGTATTCTCTTGCAGAGTGAGGGAAGGAGAAAGCAATGGCACATCAATGGTTGTACCAGTGTGCATTTCAAATCCTAAAAGAAGGAACAAGAAGGTATACATAAAATAGTGGTAGGTTGTGGTGGCTCACTAGCAAGTAGTTAAGGTATGGTGCTGCAAGCTCATATAGAGGGAATCACCCCACCCTCTCTTAAAAGGCAAATGTGTAATGACCGGCGTCACGCAGAGGGAGGGAAATGGGAAGGCCCTGTCCAAGGGAGAGGGAAAGGTGGTGACCCCTGACTCACCTTGCGGCTGGCACCTGACTGCCCTGACGTCCCTAGGCGGGTTCCTCACCCGTTCGCCGATCACGTGCCTAAACCCTGGCTTTCCCTAAGATGAGCCCTATGTAGTGAACGGGGCGGTGGGATCACTAGTCCGCACCACTGACACTAAGAGGAAAACACCAAGGAGAGGACAGACAATACAGACAAACATATAATCCCAGGTGGGCAACAACAGCAGACCACAAAGGCCCAACAGGGATCCGGAGGGTAACGTTCTGGAACAACAACCAGGGAACACAGCTACACAGCTCCAGAGGGTCAGTATAGAAGTCTAGGCAGGAATCTCTATATCTGGCAACCAGAGAAGTGAGAGATGGGAATATAAGGAGGTTGGGAGTGCTGGACAAGAAACAGCTGAAGAGAAGGAGCTACGGATCCCTGAGTGAGCCAAAAAGGGTTGCAAGGCAAACCCAGAAAGCTACCATAAAGAAAACACTATCTTTCTACATAGAGCGCGCAGCCACCCTCTGCGACTTCCTGACCCCGGGTATAACAGAGTCAGTCGTGGCTCTTGACACTCTCGTGACAAAATGTAGTAATAGAATAATGAGCGAGCACTCATACACTTGGCAACCAGATTGACATGTGCAGAAAATATTTATTAAATCCCCATAAAATACAAGTAATAAAATATATAAGAACAATGTAGCAATAATCTACAACATTACAGTCACATATATTGTGGTAGATATGATCGACACTATATTCATATGACTCAATAGTGTCGATAAATTCAATAATATATATCACACCAAAAAACTTCAAGTATATGCTGTTATTTGGGAAGAGGGGGTATTATCTTCTAGCGCTACTGGATGCCCAGAGTGATGTCACCTTCATTGATCAAGAAATCTGCAAGAAATTACAGTGGCTACAGAACCAGTGAAGCTCAAACTCACCACAATGATGGGGAGAGACACATTAGTGAACAGTCAAAGGACTGAGAGTTAGAGGACTTCATTCAAACTGCACATTAGAGCTACCTCCAGCTTATACAAAAGACAATACACCTCTAGATCGATATTGCATACCTACCTGTGAAACAGCCATTGAATGGGAGCACCTATCTGTCATATCTTATGAAATGTCCCCCCTGAAGGAGTTTGGTGTTGGACTGTTGATAGGTTACAATTGTCCCGAAGCCTTGGTACCACGAAAGGTAATCACAGGAGGAAAGGGTGAAGCCTACGCTGTTCAAACTGATCTAGGATGGGGTGTTGTTTGAGGAAAACAGAAGATCGCAAACTCAAGACAGGTGACAGGATTGTTTCATCGAATATCTGTCCAAGAGTTACCAACTGTAAGTCTAGCGAAAGTGATCAAGATCCTTGAATCCGACTTTGCAGACATAAGTTCTAAAGAAAAGAGTGTATCCCAAGAAGACATAAAGTTTGTACACACTCTAGAAGAAAATATTCAGCAGAATCAACAAGGTCATCTTGAAATGCCTTTACCCTTTAGAGAGCGACCTCGTCTGCCAAATAACAGAAATCTTGCTCTAACAAGATTGAAATGTTTGAAGAAAAGGATGGTAAGAGATACCAAACTCAAGAATAATTATTTGAAATTCATGGAAGGCATCCTTAAAGAAGCCCATGCCGAGAAAGTTAATAATCAACCTAAAGAAGGAGAAGTGTGGTACATCCCACATCAAGGTGTCTACAACTCAAAGAAACCAGATAAGACGAGTAGCATTTGATTGCTCAGCAAAGTACAATGGTGTTGCATTGAACGATCATCTACTAAAACAGTCATCCTCAAACTGCGGCCCTCCAGCTGTTGCAAAACTACAACTCCCAGCATGCCCGAACAGCCTACAGGTATCAGCCTACAGCAAGGCATTGTGGGAGTTGTAGTTTTACAACAGCTGGAGGGCCACAGTTTGAGGATGCCTGTACTAAAAGGAACAGATCTTACAAACACTCTGCCTATAGTACTCACTAGATTCAGAAAGTATCCCCTAGCGTTCATGTGTGACGTTGAAAAGATGTTCCACCAGTTTTATGTGAAGAAGGAAGCTAGAGACTTCCTGAAGTTTCTATGGTGGGAGGATGGAAATACAGATTCAGAGCCAGCAGAATACAGAATGAAAGTACACTTGTTTGGAGCAGCATCGTCTCCAGGTTGCGCCAATTATGTTATGAAGTACCTGGCCAATCAGACAGAAAAGGATTGCCCATCAGCAGGAAATTTTCTGAAGAAAAACTTTGATGTAGATGACGGTCTCATAAGTATAGAGTCCACAGAATCTGCAATCAAACTAGTGAAAGAAAGCCAAGAGTTATGCACAAAAGGAAACCTGTGCCTTCATAAATTCATCTCAAACAACAGAGAGGTACTGGAATCCATCAGTGACCCTGAACGTGCATCAACAATGAAGAATGTAGATCTCAATTATGATCATCTTCCAGTTCAAAACGTACTTGGATTGGGATGGAATGTAGAGAATGACAAGTTCTTCTTTGAAGTATCTATTGAAGAGAAAGTTGCAACTAGACATACCATTCTTTCCGCAGTGGCTTCTATATTTAATCCATTGGGATTCTTGGCTCCAGTAATCCTCAGAGCAAAATAAATACTACAAGAATTATGCAGACAGAAGTTGGGATTGGATGAGCCCATACCTGAAAATTTGAGGCCAAGGTAGGAGAGTTGTATAAGAGACTTGCAAATCTTGAGAGAAGTTTGGATGCCCAGATGTTTTGTACCTCATGATTTCAGAAGGTGCAAGAAAATAGAACTTCATCACTTTTCAGATGCCAGTAGTTATGGTTATGGTCAGTGCTCCTACATCAGAGTGATAGGAGAAGAAAAGATACACTGTACTCTGGTTATGGTAAAGGCCACAGTTGCACCTACCAGTATTCAGACAGTACCAAGACTTGAACTGATAGCAGCTGTTGTTTCAGCATCAGTAAGCAAGTTTCTGAGAGAAGAATTGGAATTAAAAATAGATGAAGAATATTTTTGAACAGACTAGGATACATAAACAACGAAGCGCGAAGATTGCATATCTTTGTCGCCAACTGAGTTGAGAAAATTCGGGAAATAAAAAATCCGGAACATTGGCATTACATTGACACAAAGCATAAACCAGCAGATTATGCTTCAAGGTTACACAGAATTTTCTATGGGTGATCCAGAAGTAAAAGTCGTACAAACATTGAGCACTGCTGCCAAGTGTCATGATGACATACTTGAAAGACTAGCCAGATGTTCAAAATGGAATACGGTCATAAATGTAGCTCGAATTCAACGATTGGCAAAGGGAATCAGAAAGAAGGAATTGTTGAATGTAGAAGAAAGAATGAAAGCTGAAGAAACAGTCATAAGACTCATTCAACAGAGATTCTACAGTGAAGAGTTGAAGAGACTTAGTCAGGAACCTAAAAGGCTTCCAAACAACCACCCATTGTACAAGCTTAATCTTTTTCTGCAGGATGGTATACTGAAGGTGGGAGGGAGACTGGAAAATGCATCGTTACCTAGCAGAGTGAAGCATCCAGCAATTCTACCCAAAAACTCTACCTTCACAAGATTTATTATTGATCACTACCACAAAAAATCCTTGCATCAAGGAAGAAGCTTTACCCAAAGCTGTTTGAGAGAAGGTGGTTACTGGATAGTGAAAGGAAGCAAAGTTATAGCAAAGTATATAAGTAAATGTGTAGTCTGCAGAAAGGCACGTAGACCTACCGAAGAACAAAGAATGGCAGATTTACCAGCAGATCATGTAAACCCATCACCACCATTTCTTTATAGCGGAACGGATTGTTTTGGCCCATTCATCACCAAACAGAACCACAATGAGTACAAAAGATATGGACTAATATTTACATGTCTAAGCTTCAGAGCAATTCGCCTGGAAATGTTAGAAGATATGTGAACTGACGCATTCATCAACGCCTTGAGATGTTTCATAGCCATTAGAGGTACTGTCAGAGAGCTTAGATCTGGGATCTAATTTTGTCGGAGCGAAGAATGAATTGACGAAAGCTCTAAAAGAGATCGATAAAGAAAAAGTAACTGAGTATTTGTTAGAGAAACAGTGTGATTTTCATATGAATGCTCCACATGCAAGCCATACAGGAGGAGTTTGGGAAAGACAAATCAGAACTATAATAAATGTTTTCAGTGTTGAAAATGAACGCCGGAAGAATAGATGATGTTTCACTTAGGACCCTATTCTATGAAGTAATGTCTATTGTTAACAGTCGTCCACTTATAGTTGATAACATCAACAATCCAACAAGTTTGGACCCTTTAACTTCCAACCATCTACTTCACCTTGACTCTACATACAGCCACCACCTGGCAAGTTCACCAAAGAGGATTTATATGCCAGAAGGAGATGGCGAAGTGTTCAAGATCTATCAGAACAGTTTTGGAATAGATGGAGAAAATAGTACTTAGCCAATCTGATGCTAAGAAGTAAATGGCAAACACCCAGAAGTTGGTGACATAATGTTAGTGAAAGAAGAAGATTTACATAGAAGTCAATGGAAATTGGCCAACGTTCTAGAAGTTCAAAAGGATGAAGACAAACTAGTAAGAAGAGTGTTGTTACAAATAGTAGACTCAAAACTTGACAAAAAAGGAAAACATCTCACTACTCCACTCAAGTTAGAATGTCCTATACAGAATTTAGTTGTTCTACTTGAGAGTGATAAAAGACACTTGGAAGTTGAGAACCTGATGGAAAATTCCTCAAATTCATGTTCAAGTCCTACCACTGAGAACATAGAATTATAGGTAATTTTGTTGGGAGTGTAGCTGGCCAGCTAAGACCTGTCTTAGGTTGCTAATATAGCTTGTGTGTTTATACAGCTAGACCTGCCAATAACCTTAATACAGTTCCTATGTTTGTGTGTTAAAGACAAAATCAGAGTTATTTACAGTGACTTCATGTTTGGATGTTATGTAATAGTTATATTTTGTGTACACAGAAGCAGAAAAGATAATATCCCTTTAAGATTTATTATGAATGTGAGGTAAGCTCAGTGACACAGCAGAAACAACATAAAGCATATAGTTAAACTGTTGTTGCTGGGCCGGAGTCTAGACCAATCACAGCCAGCCTCACACACAGCAGGTGTTTTGACCAATCACAGCCAGCCTCACACACAGCCTGTGTGGGAAATTCCCCTAGCAGGAGCTGCTAGAATCATTACACCAGAGGAGAGAAGCTGAACAGACATTCACTACACTAAGAGCTGTTTTTTATTTAAGCAGAGATGCCAAAGTAGGTATTTAAATCAGTTATATAATCTTCCTACTGTTAATATAGTGATTAGAACTGTATACTGAACGAGTTATATGTGTGTTCACTTACAGTTCCACCAATTGCGAATACCATACAAACGAACTACTGAGCCATACAATCATACAATCCAAACACATTGCATACAAATGCGAACTGCTCATACCAGATCATAAGCAATTGTATAGAGCAAACTGCAAACCAAGTAGAGCAAGTGAACTATTAGTTAGACCTCAGATATACCTCTCAGAGAGATCATAAAGTGCTTAAATAACTTAAAGTGAGAGTACAGATACTCAAAAGAGAAATATATCTACCATTTTATGTTGAATGACAAGCTTGAACAGTTGAACCACCATCTTATGCATACCGCCATTTTGTGATATCTTTTCAACACGTGTTTTGTACACGGACTATCTGCTGTGGAGGCGGCAGTGTTATATATGAAGAAAAGTAGAAGTTAATAAAGAAGTTATTTCAAGCATTTGGTTGCTCTTTAAACCTACTGTTTCCATAGAACGGCGCTAGAGGAATTACAGAGTAATAGACAGTCTGGTTAGACTAAAAAAGTCAGTGATATCAGAATTCTTCTAATGTCACAGCTCAAAAGGCACTTCGTAGTGCTGTGCCTTCCACACATACTGTGTGCTCAAATGCAGCCAAACTGATTGGTCTACGTTTCATAATACTGATGGAGAATGACCCAAAACATAAAGCCAAAGCAACCCAGGAGTTTTTTAAAGCAAATAAGTGGAATATTCTTGAATGGCCAATTCACCTGATCTGAACCCAATAGAGCATTTCACTTGTTACAGACTAAACTTCAGACAGAAAGGCCCACAAACAAACAGCAACTGAAAACCTCGGCAGTAAAGGCCTGGCAGAGCATTAAATAGTAGGAAACACAGCGTTTGGTGATGTCCATGAGGTCAAGACTTCAGGCAGTCATTGCCAACAAAGGGTTTTCAACCAAGTATTAGAAATTAGCATTTTATTTACAATAATTTCATTTGTCCAATTACTTTTGAGCCCCTGAAATGAAGGGATTGAGTTTAAAAAAAAACCCCGCTTTATTTCCTCACATTTTTATGCAATCATTGTTCAACCCACTGGATTAAAGCTGAAAGTCTGAACTTCAACTGCATCTGAATTGTTTTGTTCAAAATCCATTGTAGTAATGTACAGAACAAAGATTAGAAAAATGATGTCCCTGTTCAAATATATATGGAACTAACTGTATATAGTGAAAGCTATGGAGATATGTAATATGGCATAAAGTAAGAGTTCCTCCACATCAGTTATGTCCTAACTAGGGATGAGCGACCGCTGGATGTCCGGGTTTGAGGGGTTCGGCCGAACTTTGTTTCAAAGTTTGATTCGGGTTCCGAACTTGACCCCGAACAACGAACCACATTGAAGTCAATGGGGACTCGATCTTTGGGGCACTAAAATGGCTCTAAAAGTCATAGAAAGGGCTAGATGGCTGCGAAAGGCCCCAAAGTCGGCGTAAAAGCAGTACAATTGCCCTGCAAACAAAAGTGGATAGGGAAAAGACTTAAAATAACATAAAACTAAAAAATAACATTCTTGAACCAAGAGGCGGAGGTCCAAGTGGAGTAGGAAGTTGAGGCGGTGGACGTGGCGGTGTAGGTGGAAGAGGTGGGGGAGGAAGCCAAAACTCTTTCTGTTTGTTGTTTTCCATGTGTCTGTCAGTTCTGTGACTGGTCGCTAAGGGCCACGGTGTGACAGTTTGGTGCTTGTATGTCCTGGGTTAAAAAATCTCCTCTCAGTTTTAGATCTCACACGTCCGCTATCTGGGGACTATATATTACAAGAAGTTTTCTCCTACTACAGTAAGACGGATGAAGGGGGTGTTCTAAATTTTAAAAAATTGCCAGAGTGTCACACACGCACTCCACAGAGGAATTTACTCTCCTACATCAGTTAGATGCATGAGGGGTGTTCTTAATTAAACATTTATTAAATTTTTTATTTCTTTTTTTTCCCTGTTACTGGAGGCCCCAAAACATTGGGAAATGGCAAAGAGAACGCACAAAGTGAGCTGGAGTATAACAATGGCTGGGAAGGGGGGTAGAGAGGCTGTCCCTGATGGGACAGATGGCGCGCTTCGGCAACTGGATGTACGTGTGAGGAAAAGATTTTACCAAAAGTGGGTGTGCACCAGGCGGGTGGTGTTATGCAGACTAGGAACCTGAAGAGTAGCATTTTGGTGAGGGCAGAGCGGCAGACAGAAGATCTCCCTGTTTTGTCAGAGCGACATGCCTCTTGGAATGGGGCTGGTGCCTGGAGGCTGTCGCCTTGAGAAGTGTTCTGCTTCGGCGAATGGCGGCTTCGCCTGCGAACCCTTTTCAGGTTATCTGTTCTCGGCATTTATGGTGCGATCACCTGTTGTATCTTTTCTTCTCAGTATAATATCTTCTATGTCCCCTATCTGGGGACTATATATATATATATATATATATATATATATATATATATATAATGGATTTTTCAGGGAGAGTGAAAAAGAGCTAGTGCTGTCTTCTTCACACATTGACCTACTCTGCTGCGGATGGCCGGGGTGTGACTGTGTTCACCGGACTCTGAGGCTTGCAAATAGCTCTGCGGCCAAGTTCATGTCTCTGTTCTTTCTCCTGCCCTTCTGGAGGGGTCAGCTGCAGATAATACAATTGCTGAGATGAGATGGCTTGTAGTATCTGTTCGTCCCAGTTTAAGATCTCACACGTCCCCTATCTGGGGACCATATATTAAAAGAATTTCCTTTCCTACTACAGATGCCAAAGTGGATTTCTTAATTTAAAAAAAATCTGAGTGTCACAGACACTCCACAAAAGAATTTCCTGTCCTACAACAGTTAGATGGATGAAGGAGTGTTCTTAATTAAAAAAAAAATAATTCTACACAGAAGAATTTCTTCTCCCACATTAGTAGTATGGATACAAAATAGGTCTTCTTATTACAATTCTTAAGTTTTTTTGTTGTTAGTAACTCTCAACCACCAAACATTTGGAGATGGCAAAGAGAACACACAAACTGCGCTGGAGTACAACAATGGCTGCCAATATAAGACATAATAATCTTGAGTCTGGAGGCGGAGTTCTAAGTTGATGAGGAGGCGGACCGTGGAGGCAGACGTGGCGTTAGAGTTGCACCGGGTATCGAGGTATTGATACTCAATCGATACTTTTAGGCCCAGATCGATACGATACCAGGTTTTACTATTTAATGATACTAGGCTGTGCTCCTGCTTCCACTGAGCCATCGCTGTCAGATGGGAACGCCATCAGTAGTGCCTCTACTAGTGTTCACATGTCCTCGTGCATCTTCTGTTCACGCGCCAGTGACGGAAGTAAGGATGGCACATTGTCCTTAGCGTGGATCCAGCGGGGTGGCCACCCAGTAATCAGCACTGGTTAGAATGTGGGCAACTCTGCTTTCGTTGCGCAGGCACTGCAGCATGTAGTTGCTCATGTGTACCAGGCTGCCCAGAGGCAATGACAAGCTATCCTCAGTGGGAGGTGTATTGTCTGTGTCCTCTATATCCCCCCAACCATGCTCTAGTGATGCCAGTGAGCTGATTTGGGTGCCACCCTGCTGTGAACGGGGATATTTCTCCTCCTCTTCCTCCTGTGCCACATCCTAATCCATCAGTGCCTGAAGCATTTTTTCAAAGAGACATGGAGTGGGATAGTAAGGCTGAGGATGGCGTCATCACCGCTGGTCATGTTAGTGGAGTACTTTGTCACGGGGGAGCGTCACGGGTATAAAGATAGAGCGGAGGTGCACCCCCTTAACTGCCACCCGGTCCCCTGTCCCTGCCTACTTGCACCACCCGCCCTAGGTGACGGGGCGCAACTGGGCAGTCCCTGACCTGAGTAAGTGCAAGCAGAGAGATAGAGACAGCAGGGAAGCGGACAACCAATGAGAGGCAGCACTCGAGCGGACAGAGAGGTGGAACAAGCAAGGTACCACCAAAAACTGAAGGGCGAGGCGGGTCAACTAGCCAGGGTCAGTCCAGGAGGTCACGTCAGTACGAGGGAGGAGACAGAGACAGATCCGAGAGCGGGCCGAGGTCAAAATCCGGGAGGTCACGTCAGTACAAGAGAAGAGGCAAAGACAAAATCCAAAAGCAAGCCGAGGTCAAAATTCTAGAGGTAGCGTCAAGGTTCAGGGAGCAGGCAGAAGAGGTGTCAGGAAGCAGATCAAGGGTCAAATCCAAAGGTAAGCTTAATAACAATAATAATACACAGCCTAAGGGACCAAAATCACAGGCAACCTGTAGCCAGCAGGTTGCCTGTATTTATAGTGGGGAGTGAGGGTCATGTGACTTGGCCAGCGTCACCTGACAGACAGACAGACAAGTCGAGCACGGAGTGATCAGCTCGGCGCTCAAGGCAGACCTAGGAGCTGCCCTGGGAATGAGGCCGAACACAGATCCTCGCTCCCGAAGCTAAGCAGCAGGTCTGCGGCTGATGGGAGACTGAGTGTGCCTTCGGCGCCCCGTTACATACTTGAAGCAGCGCAACACGCCACACAAATCCCACATGAAGGCCCACTCGTTGGTGGTGAAATGTTGCTGTTCTGCAGAGCGACACACCCGTGTGTGCTGCAGCTGAAACTACATTATTGCCTGCTGCTGCTCGCACAGTCTCTCCAGCATGTGCAAGGTGGAGTTCCACCTTGTGGGCACATTGCGTGTGAGGCAGTAAGCGGAAAGGCTGAAGTTATGCTGCAGCACAGACAGGCGAGCAACAGCAGGGTGAGAATGCCGAAAGCGGGCACAGACGGCCCTCACTTTCTGCAGCAGCTCTGACATATCAGGGTAATTCTTCAGGAACCTCTGTACCACCAAATTCAGCACATGTGCCAGGCAAGGGATGTGCGTCAAACTGGCTTGCCCCAGAGCTGATACAAGGTTTTGCCCGTTGTTGCACACCACCAGACCAGGCTTGAGGCTCAGCGGCAACAACCACTCATCGGTCTGTTCTTCCATGCCCGCCCACAGCTCCTGCACAGTGTGGGGTCTTTCCCCCAAACATATGAGTTTCAGAACAGCCTGCTGTCATTTCTCTCTGGCTGTGCTGCAGTTGGTGGTGCAGGTGTTTCGCTGACGTGATGGGGAGGCGGTAGAGAAGGAACCGGAGGAGTAATCGGAGTCCAGCAATACTCGGTCGTGGTAGGACATGCGCCAAACCGCTGTCCTCCTCAGGCCCAGCCACCACTACATTTACCCAGTGAGCAGTTAGGGAGATATAACATCCCTGCCCGTACTTACTGGTCAACGTGTCGGTGGTTATGTGGACCTTGCCACTGATGACGTTGCGCAGCGCACAAATGATTTTTTCTGCCACTTGTTCGCGCAGGGCAGGGACGGCCCACCTTGAAAAGTAGCTGGGAACCACGTACCATGGGACAGCTGCCGTCATTACATTTTTAAAACTGTCAGTCTCCACCAGACGGAATGACAGCATTTCAAAGGCCAGCAGTTTAGAACTGCTGGCATTCAGGGCCAGGACTTGCAGGTGGGTAGGAGGGTACTTCCTCTTTCTCTCCAGTGTTTGTGGGATGGACAGCTGAACACTTCCATGCGACAGTGTGGCGATGCTGGGTGACGGTGTTGTTGTTGCTGTCACATCCTCTGTTTTCGGGGTGGCAGATGCCCCTGTTTCTCCAGAGGTGGAGGAAGAGGCTGAGACTGCAGCAGAAGAGGGAGCAGGAGGCGTCTCTGATCTTTCGTGGTTCTTCAGGTGTCTACTCCACTGCAGCTTGTGCTTTGCGGTTAGATGCCGGATCAAGCAGGTGGTGTTCAGGTTAAGAACATTTATGCCTCGCTTCATGCTCTGACTGCACAGCATGCAAACCACTCGTGTCCTGTCATCAGCACATTGTCTGAAGAACTGCCACGCCAGGGAACTCCTTTGCGCCGACTATGGTGTGCTATGTCTCTTGGCGCATTGGCCAGTAGCAGACGTACTGGCTGGGGGGGCCGCTGCCCTGCTTTTGCATCCTGCTCCCTCTTTTGCCATTGTGCGGCTAGTGCTGCGTGCCTTCCTCCTCTTTCTCCAAACTGCACACATAACTGGCATGACCTTGATTCCATGTGGGGTCTAGGACCTCATCATCCTCCCCATCATCTTCCACCCACTCTTCACCCCTGCCCTCCTGGCCGGTCTGCACACTGCAGAAAGCCCCAGTAGTTGGCACTAGAGATGTCGCAAACATAAAATTTTCCGTTCGCGAAAGGCGAACGTGAATTTCCGCAAATGTTCGCGAACGGGCGAACCGCCATAAACTTCAATAGGCAGGCCAATTTTAAAACTCGCAGGGACTCTTTCTGGCCACAATAGTGATGGAAAAGTTGTTTTAAGGGGACTAAAACCTGTATTGTGGCATGCCGGAGGGGGAACCATGGCAAAACTCCCATGGAAAATTACGTAGTTGACGCAGAGTCGGGTTTTAAACCATAAAGGGTATAAATCACCTAACATTCCTAAATTCTTTGGAATAACGTGCTTTAAAACATCAGGTATGATCAGGTAGTGTAAGGGTTACGCCTGCTTCACAGTGACAGACCAAACTATGACAGACCAAACTCCCCGTTTAACGCACCGCAAACAACCGCAAACAGTCCATTTGCACAAGGTTGGATACCAAGCTAGCCATGTCCCGTTCCAAAAGGATGCATGAGCCTACAGCCATTGTGCATGAGCGTTCAGTAACGCGGCAAAAAAATACCCAGCTCCGCAGAGGCTGTACTCTTTTTTTTTATTCAAAAAATCTGTTCTTACCAGTTTAATCTCTGTTTTGTCCCCTATCAGGGGCCGGTGTGGTGTATGGAATAGATTTTAGGAACCGGGAGATGGAAAAAGATGCTTGGTCCGTCCTCTTACTTCCAATTTGGGGCACTGCGCGTGCGCTGTGCAATGTACTGTGCTACCCGATATGAGTGGTATGTCAAGTAGTACTATTCTTACCAGTTTAATCCCTGTTTTGTCCCCTATCAGGGGCCGGTGTATGGAATAGATTTTAGGAACCGGGAGATGGAAAAAGATGCTTGGTCGGTCTTTTTACTTCCAATTTGGGGCACTGCGCGTGCGCCGTGCAATGTACTGTGCTACCCTATATGAGTGGTGTGTTAAGTAGTACTGCAGCGTACTCAAGTTGTGTGCAGTAGGTGTTTCTGGGTGATGTAGTGCAATATACACTAACCTGGTACAGCTGACTCTCTGCAAGGGCAGGTATAGGTAGAAATAGTTCGTGACGCCAGTGCCAAGTAAACGGTGGCACGCCGTTTGCGGATGCAGGAATAAATTGAGGAAACGTAGTATTAAAACAGAACTCCAACTTTAGTAGTTTTCCAGCAGAGACAATAGTGGAATCGCAGTTCCTTGGCATACAGTCGATTCTGCAATTCGGTCGATGCAGGCAATTCAGTTACAGCAAGGTAATTACAGAGTGTTGAACACAGTACTTGCAGCACAGGAGCTAGCACTCTATTTCTGTCTGATCCTGGAATATAGCATATCTTCACCAAGGCCCATTAACCTAGTTCTGGCTTTATATCCTTGGCTATAGCTTTAATCAGTACCTCCTCTGTCTTTCTGAGTACCTCTTGCTTTCCTGATCTTTGCTTCTGTCTCTCTCAGCTTCTGGACACTTCCTCAGGCTCTAGAAACTTCTGAGCTGTGGTCTAGCCTGACTTCTGCACTCCACACTAGATCAGGTTACACTGACTTTCCCTTCCTTGTCTGGCCCTTATATAAACTAGGGCTCCCTAGCTCCCTCTAATGCCTAAGAGCTGGAATGACACCCTTAGCCGGCCTGTACTTGCAAGTTTCATAGCAACAGGGAAATACATGCATTACATTACATGACATTTTATAAAACTGACATATACCAACTTCCCCATAATTAAGGAGGGACGACAGCACACCAAATGACACTTTGGTAGTGACGGGTATTACAGTTCCCGTACACTACATACCCCACTGCTTTAAGCTGAGTACGACCTCGTACTCCATCATGGGTCGCCCAACTGGAATCTCTTCCTGAAATAGAAAATAGAGACACGCAGGCATACATACATGTAATTCATCTGCATTTACATTTACATCAGGTCCAATTGGCAAAGGTGAAGGGTAGTGACAAGGGGCGTCGTTCTCTTCTCTCAGGATAGTGAATGGAACGGGGGCGCTGACCTGGCACAGCGTAACATTAGAACCAGGATAGTCCATGACAATGAATAAGTCCATGATAAAACAGTAGAAAACGGTATAAAAGTTCTTGGAGGCTCAAATAACAAACATGAGTCCGTACCCAGGTTATTTCTCATTAAATCACAGAGGCTCTCATGCGGTGGAGTCCATCTCTGGGCACAATACTTTTAAAAGAATAAGAATCTCAGAGGCTCAGGTACTTTTGAGTCTGTCTCCGGGCACGGTTCCTTAGTATGAAGTTGCACAATAAAAGGACAGCAAAATAACGGAACTACCCAGGAGTTTCCCATGGGTGTATCACAGGCAAGGGCTCACGTGGAGGAGTCCATTCTTGCGCACAAATGTCAAGTAAGGTATTGCCCGTGGCGACTGTTTGGGAGGAGACACCACCAGAATAATCAAAGTCTCCTAAACGGACTGGCGGACGTCCCCTGGTCATCCGGGTAGACCTTCTCAAAACAGGGGTCTCCTCTTCCCTTAGCAACGAGGTAGAAGGGAGAGGAGCAACAGGAGGGTCTCCATCCGTGAGACCTCGGTCAGGAACAACTGGAACAACAGGAACAACAGGAACAACAATATCCACTACAGGGGGAACTGGATCCAGGGCATCTTGAACCGGCTCTTCTGGATGTGAAACTACAGTAGGTGCCGGAGCAGGCACCAGCAAGTTCAACCAAGGTGTCAGAAGCCAATGCATGGGATCCGCGTCATACCTCAGATTACTAACAGCCTGCATAGGATCCTCGGGCTGTATTGCTGACTCTGACACAGGATATTCAGATCCAGAACTCTCGTCGCTAGGTTCTGGTGTTAGGCAGAGCTTCAACCTGTTTCGGTGTACAATTTGGGATCCCTTGTCTTCCCGGGTGATCTCATAAGTGTGAGTTCCAACATTTGGGATTGCAGTGACAACATAGGGACTTCGCTCCCACTTACTGTCCAATTTGCTGGTACGACGGTTATTCTTTAACCATACCACGGCCCCTATGGTCAAGGGTTCTGCATGGGCTGCCTGATCATAGTCTCTCTGCTGTCGGTCTCTAGCAAGGTCCATACGTTCCTGAACAATGGCTTTGGCTGCATCTAATCGCCTTTGGTGCTCAGCAACCCAGTCGGTGTTAGGTAATGGGTTAATGCAATCAGGCACATGTATGTCCAATGAATGATCAGCAGGCAATGTCCCTTGGCGCCCAAACATCAAGTAAAAAGGGGTATACCCGGTGGAACAATGTATGGTATGATTGTATGTGAACATGAGCTGTGGCAACAGACTGGGCCAATCTCCTCTGTTTTCAGGAGGCACGGCCCTCAGCATCTCTATCAAGGTCTGATTCATTTTTTCACATAATCCGTTACCTTGAGGATGGTAGGCCGTCGTCCGGATCTTCTTACAGTTGTGTAAGCGGCACAGTTCATGGAACAGATGGGACTCAAAAGCAGGTCCTTGATCGGTGAGGATCTTTTCTGGACATCCATAGGGCAGGAGAAAGTGCTTCCAGAACATTTCGGCTGTAGTCTTGGCTGTCTGGTCTCTCACAGGCACTGCTACAACAAACTTTGTGAAATGGTCAATAATAGTCATGGCATAAGCATACCCTGAGCGACTAGGCTCCAGTTTTACATGGTCGATGGCGACAAGTTCAAGAGGACGGGTACTTACAATGGGTCTCAGTGGTGCCCTCTGATCATGGTGCTCACTTCGTTTCAAGGCACAGGCCACACACTCTCGACACCACTTCTCCATGTCTTCTCTCATGCCTACCCAGTAAAACCGCTGGCGGATAGTAGCCTCAGTCTTTTGGACCCCAAAGTGACCGGATTGATTGTGGTACATCTCCAACACCATACCTGCATCTCGTCGGGGTATGAGAATCTGGTGTACTCTTTCGTTGGACACTGGGACTAGGCTTCTCCGTAGCAAAAGGTCCTTTTGTATGAAGAGTTGATGGCGCTGTCTCCACAGTTTGATGAGCTCAGGATCTGCACTCTTACGCCGAATCCTCTCAGGGGCTCTGCCACTAGTAATGAAGTCCAACAACTCACCCAGCACTCTACTTTCAGATTGTAGTTTCACCCACCTTTCTTCTTTAGGATCAGGCCTACTGGAGGGTGAAGGAACTGCAGCTCTGCCATTGGTAGCTCGAGCCTGGTCCTGTTGAGCAAACTTGTTATAGAAAGCCGGCATCTCTACATCTTCCCAAGCATCTCGTACATCATCAGGAGCTGTCTCTGTGGGAAGTCTGGATAAAGCATCAGCATTATCATTAGTGCGTCCAGCACGATACTTTACAGAGAAATTATAGTTGGCAAGGCGAGAGGCCCATCTCTGCTCCAAGGCCCCCAATTTAGCTGTATTTAGATGCGCCAGAGGGTTATTGTCAGTGAATGCAATGAACGGGGTGGCGGCTAGATAATCCTTGAATTTTTCTGTCACCGCCCACACTAATGCCAGGAACTCTAGTTTGAAGGAACTATAATTCTGGTCATTTTTCTCAGCTCCTTTCAGGGAGCGGCTTGCATATGCTATCACTCTCTCTTTTCCCTCTTGGATCTGGGCTAACACAGCTCCCAGGCCTCGCTTGCTAGCATCAGTATAGAGATGGAAGGGCTTGCTATAATCTGGATAACCTAACACTGGAGGCTCGGTCAGTTTCTTTTTTAGCAATTGGAACGCTATCTCTCTTTTCTCATTCCACTCAATGGGCACAGGAGTTCTAGGGCTTTTCTTGGGTTGCCCCCTCAAGAGTTCCTGGATAGGATCAGCTATTTGAGCAAAATGGGGGATAAAACGTCTATAGTAGCCGGCAAAACCAAGGAAACTCCTCACCTCTTTGACGGTAGTAGGAACCGGCCAATTACGGACAGCTGCTAATTTATCAGGGTCAGGTTGCACTCCCTCTCCGCTTACTATATGCCCCAGGTATCTTACTGCAGGTTTGAGCAGGTGACACTTGGATGGCTTTACCTTCAAGCCATATTTGATAAGGATTTCAAATACTTCTGCCAAATGTTTCAGATGGTCTTCATATGTTTTTGAATACACAATGACGTCATCTAGATACAGCAGCACTGTTTCGAAGTTTTTGTGACCCAAACACCGTTCCATTAGTCTCTGGAAAGTTCCTGGGGCATTACATAGCCCGAACGGCATACAATTGAATTCGAACAGACCCATGGGAGTAGTGAAGGCAGTCTTTTCCCTATCTGCAGGGGCCATGGGTACTTGCCAGTAGCCACTGGTCAAGTCCAATGTGGAGAAATAGGCAGAGGAGCCCAGAGCAGTTAGTGACTCCTCAATGCGGGGCAGTGGGTATGCATCTTTGTGGGTTATTTGATTAATTTTCCTATAATCCACACAGAAACGGATACTACCGTCCTTCTTCTTTACAAGAACCAGGGGTGCAGCCCACGGACTACGGCTGTCCCGGATTACATTAGAGTCTTTCATCTCTTGGATCATTTCCTTTACAGTCTGATATGAAGTAGGTGGTAAGGGTCTGTATCTCTCCTTGATAGGAGGATGAGAGCCAGTAGGTATGGTGTGTTGTATGGCACTAACCTCTCCATAGTCAGTAGCATGCTTACTGAAGGCCTGGTGGTGCTCCTTGACAAGCTGTAGAATCCCTTCTTGTTGATGTTGGGGGGTAGTCTCGTCCCCTACATGGAGCTCTTCCCACCAGGGCACTTGTGGCTGGGTCACCGGCGAACATCCGCTGACTGCAGCTGGCGGCTTTTCTGTCACTGGAAGACGAATGACGTCTTGGAAGGACACCTGGGACAGCTGGGCAACACTGCAATGCTTAGTAAGCGCAACAGGATGATTACTCAGGTTAATCAGACGGACAGGTACTTTACCTTGGGAGACGTTCACCAGGCACTTGGCAGCTCTCACATAAGGATAATCCTCCATCTGGATTGGTTCTACCAGGGCTGGATAATCTCGGCCTTCGACTCCCAGGACAGCACGACACCACAAAAGAGTTTGAGAATTAGGAGGCAAAGTCACAGGCTTAATATCACGGATCCTGGCAGTACAAATTTCTCCTTTCCCATTAGCAAACCTCTGCTGGGCACTTAACACAGTGATAGTCTTTTGAATCACCCTCCTGGATGCAGAGGAAGCAGTGGGCAAAGTCTGATGTAATACAGCAAGTATTTCTGAATAACAGTTTTTGAAGACATTGGTGCCTAGAATGACAGGATGTCCTCCTCTGTCACCGGCCTGTACTACGATCACTCCCTGTTGAGGCAGGGTTACTTCTCCCACCTGCAGGGTGGGTTCCCAGTATCCATGAACCTTTACTGGTTTGCCATTGCTGGCGATAATTTCCACCCAGGAGTCAGGCGGTTGGGTCAACTGGTTGGTGTCCCAGAACTTTTCAAATGCAGGCAGCTGAATAGTAGTGACCTGAGACCCAGTATCTAAAAGGGCTTCAAAGGGGACCCCGTTGATCTCTATATTGATTTTAGGATGGGATCCTACATAACGTGGCATCCAATTTGGATCCTCTGGACCTAGTGTTCTACCTCCCGAGGGTTGGTCCTCAGCCTCAGGGGTTGCCCGTTTAACTGCCAGCACGTGGATTCTGTGTGTCCCAGCTTTTTGCAGTATGTACACACGGGCTTCTTGCGACCTCTATTACGCCTCCCAGGATCCCTGGGGTGAGTCTCTTGGTAAGGAGGTGGGAACGGCCTAGGAGGTGACAGGAATTCTTCATCTAGCATTATGGGTTTTTCCCATTCCTCTATTTTTCTGCACACTTTCTCTAGACTTTTAGTGAGGTGATTTACTTGCTCTGTCAGCATGGCAATAGTATCGGTAGCTGACACTTGAACAGCTTGACCAGCCTCAGCTTGGTTAGTGATAAGCGGTTTTGGCTTGCAGGCTGATGACTCAGATAGGGCGCTCAACTCAGGAGATACTGTGGACCCCAGAATTTTTATAGCCAGTTCTTTAAAGTCCAGAAAGGCACTGTTAGGGTGCTGGGCGGACAGCATCTTTAATTGGGTCCTTATTTGTTCACTAGACACCCCGTTGATAAATTGTTCCCTCAGGGTCTGGTCCCGGTTATCAGCCTCTTTGGGATCTATCTGGATTACAGCCCCTAAAGCCTCCTGAAGTGATAGGGCATAGTCACGGAGGGACTCACCGGACTTCTGTCTCTTGCCAAAGAAGTGCATCTTTATCTCTGAGGCAGTCCTAGTTTCAAAAGTGGCTCTGAGGCGGGTGAAGATCTGTTCTAGAGTACTCCGCTCAGTAGCAGGCCATGATAACCCTTCCCTGCGGGCAGCCCCCTCCAGTTGCGCCAGCATGATTTCCATTTGCTGGTCGGCATTTAAAGGGTACAATCGGAATAGTGCCAGCAACTTTTCTTTAAAGTCCCTTAGGGTATGGGTCTCTCCCCTGTAGCGAGGGAACCATGGGGCCCCGAAATAGTAAGGCATGGTAAAGGGCATCATGCTGGGGGCTGTAGGATGATTAAGAGCCGCAAGCTCTCCCGGGGCCGGCTGCTCAGGCACTCCTGGCTCTGACATGGTAGTCTATTTAGAGGTGGCCGCTGGCGACTAAAGGGGCCAGTACACTCCCCTTCCCTCCGGTTACAAGTGCTTACCGGTATCGCTGGTCTTGCGCAGGCCAAGTCTCGCGAGATTCCGGACGTCCTGAGACCGCGGTGACGCAGGAGAAGCAGGGCCGCGGCGGTGCGATGATGAAGAGGGGCGGGACTCTCTGTGTCTTTGCAGGGATCCGCCCACGAAAGTCCTCAGCGGCGCGGGAAACTTTACTCCAGGCAGCCGGTGGCCATCTTTAGCAAAACGCTGTCCATTCACTGACAGCAAGCAGGATTGCAAAAAGTCCACAAAACCACATTCCAATGCGGCGCTTTTCTTCCTCTGTGCAGCGCAATACTGCACAGCGCTTTTTAGAGTTTTTTGGTACACTTTGGGTATGATTTTCAGTCCACAAAGTCCACTTGAATAAAACAGGAAAATTGTCACTTTGGTCACAGGGCAACTGTATAAGGCACAAAGTTCACGCTTCTTGCACTAGAAAGCGTGCGTATCCTGTTCGTGGAACGCCAAAAGAGAAGTTGCAGCGTACTCAAGTTGTGTGCAGTAGGTGTTTCTGGGTGATGTAGTGCAATATACACTAACCTGGTACAGCTGACTCTCTGCAAGGGCAGGTATAGGTAGAAATAGTTCGTGACGCCAGTGCCAAGTAAACGGTGGCACGCCGTTTGCGGATGCAGGAATAAATTGAGGAAACGTAGTATTAAAACAGAACTCCAACTTTAGTAGTTTTCCAGCAGAGACAATAGTGGAATCGCAGTTCCTTGGCATACAGTCGATTCTGCAATTCGGTCGATGCAGGCAATTCAGTTACAGCAAGGTAATTACAGAGTGTTGAACACAGTACTTGCAGCACAGGAGCTAGCACTCTATTTCTGTCTGATCCTGGAATATAGCATATCTTCACCAAGGCCCATTAACCTAGTTCTGGCTTTATATCCTTGGCTATAGCTTTAATCAGTACCTCCTCTGTCTTTCTGAGTACCTCTTGCTTTCCTGATCTTTGCTTCTGTCTCTCTCAGCTTCTGGACACTTCCTCAGGCTCTAGAAACTTCTGAGCTGTGGTCTAGCCTGACTTCTGCACTCCACACTAGATCAGGTTACACTGACTTTCCCTTCCTTGTCTGGCCCTTATATAAACTAGGGCTCCCTAGCTCCCTCTAATGCCTAAGAGCTGGAATGACACCCTTAGCCGGCCTGTACTTGCAAGTTTCATAGCAACAGGGAAATACATGCATTACATTACATGACATTTTATAAAACTGACATATACCAACTTCCCCATAATTAAGGAGGGACGACAGCACACCAAATGACACTTTGGTAGTGACGGGTATTACAGTTCCCGTACACTACAGTACTATTCCTATCAGTTAAATCCCTGTTACGTCCCCTATCAGGGGACGTGAATGGAATAGAGTTTAGACAACCGCAAAGAGTTGTCAATAGTTGACACACTCATGACATAAATTTTATTCCTCTATGCGTCAATCTTGGTGTAGTTATGACTGTGCTCGTGCGCATGTTTGGGAGATTGCAGGCGATGGCGGTTTTTCAAAGCCTATGGTCGTGCTGAGGTAGTTCAGTGACAGTTAAGTGACCCAGAAAACAATGGTTCTGCAGTGTGGGCCCATTGTTGGCCTAGTAGGCTTTAATGATCACCTTAGATGATCACAAAGAAAATTTATGTTTTTTCTATGCAAAATTATCCAGCCGATCGCTTTTGGTCTGTTCACAATGAAGCAACGACCTTATCATCTGGGGTGTGCCAACATTGCCATTGTCAACACACTCATAGAGGTGGTCGCTTCATTGTGATACGCAAGCCCCTTCACCACAACAAGGTAACGACCACGAAAAGGAATTGACACATGTATGTGCCTTTTTTTTTGTTTTTTTTTGCAGACACTGGCATGTTGTTTCGCCGCTGAATATCGGAAAAGTGCGCCATGGCCGTGTAGGAACGCCTGAAATGGCCACACACCTTCCTGGCCTGCTTGAGGACGTCCTGTAAGCCTGGGTACTTATGCGTTGTACGATCAGATTACACACATGTGCCATGCACGACACATGTGACAACTTGCCCAAATTCAATGCCGTCAACAAATTGCTTCCGTTGTCACACACCACTTTGCCGATCTCCAGTTGGTGCGGAGTCAGCCACTGATCCACCTGTGCGTTCAGGGCGGACAGGAGTGCTGGTCCGGTGTGACTCTCTGCTTTCAGGCAAGTCATCCCCAAGACGGTGTGACACTGTCGTATCCGGGATGTGGAATAGCCCCTGGGGAGCTGGGGGGGTGCAGTTGATGTGGAGCAAGACGCAGCAGCAGAAGAGGACTCACTGGCGGTGTCACCAACTCCTCTGCAGAGCCACGCATTCCATGCTTGGCAGCCGTCAGCAGTGTACGTGATATACATGCCCTGACCGTGCTTTGCAGACCAGGTATCAGTGGTCAGATGGACCCTTGCCCCAACACTGTGTGCCAGACATGCCATGACTTCCTTTTCCACAATAGAGTACAGGTTGGGGATTACCTTTTGTGAAAAAAAATTCGTCCGGGTACCTTCCACTGCGGTGTCCCAATAGCTACAAATTTTTTGAATGCCTCAGACTCCGCCAGCTTGTATGGTAAAAGCTGGTGGGCTAAGAGTTCCGACAAGCCAGCTTTTAGATGCCGGGCAAGGGGGTGACTCTGGGACATTGGCTTCTTATGGTCAAACATTTCCTTGACAGACACCTGACTGTGGGCAGATGAGCAGGAACTGCTGAAGGCGAGAGACGGAGTGGCGGATGGTTGAGAGGGGGCAAGGAGGACAGCAGTGGTTGACGTGGCTGAAGATGCTGGACCAGGAGGAGGATGGCGGCTTTGAGTTTGTGTGCTGCTTGTCTTCATGTGTTGATTCCATAGGCGTTTGTGATGTGAGATCATGTGCCTTCGCAAAGCAGTTGTACCTAGGTGGGTGTTGGACTTCCCACGACTCTGTTTCTTTTGGCACAGGTTGCAAATGGCATCGCTGTTATCAGAGGCAGACACACAAAAAAATGCCACACTGCTGAGCTTTGCAATGATGGCATTCTGGTGGTGGCAGCAGCATGCGTTGATTGGCGTGCTGTCTGGCTGACCCCGGGTGCCGATGCATGCTGTCTGACTGTGCCACTAGCTCCTTGCGACGACCTCCCCCTGCTTCCAACTCGTCTCCTCCTCCTCTCTGTCTCCCCATCTGAATTTTCCTAACCCTGTTCTTCTTCTCTTTGAGCGGGCACCCACGTGACATCCACGGACACATCATCATCATCAACCGCTTCACTTGTATCTGACAACTCAGCAAAGGAAGCAGCAGCGGGTACAACATCATCATCATCACACAGTACGTCCATGTGTGTAATGCTGCCTGACTGAGACATATCCCTGTTACCTCCATCCTCTGGCAATAATGGTTTCACATCACTCATTTCTTCCAACTGATGTGTAAATAACTCCTCTGACAGATCAAGTAAAGCGGCTGTGGTGCTAGTGGTGGTGGTGGCGACAGGCGGGCGAGTGGTAACTTGAGAGGTGCCCGAAGCTGAGCTGGAGGAGGATGGTGCGTCAAGGTTCCGAGCGGAAGCTGTAGAAGATTGGGTGTCCTGTGTTAGCCAGTCAACTATGTCCTCAGAACTTATCGAGTTCAGGGTACGTGGCCTCTGAACACTGGGCATTATTCTAGGGCCAAAGGAAATCACAGCACCACGACCACGACGGCCCCTGCGGGGTGGCCTGCCTCTGCCTGTCATTTTTTTTCCGATTAGTGGTACTATGCGTGCAAGCTACTGTGACACCAGATATGAGTGGTGGGCACTGGCAGTAGTGGGCACAGTTTACGCTGTGGGCCTGACACACACGCTGGCAGGCAACTGCAAATATATTACAGAGAAAAAATAGTTTTACTGTTTTAAATGCAAGCTACTGTGACACCAGATATGAGTAGTGGGCACAGTACACGCTGTGGGCCTGACACACACGCTTGCAGGCAACTGCAATTATATTACAGTGAAAAAATTGTTTTACTGTTTTAAATGCAAGCTACTGTGACACCAGATATGAGTGGTGGGCACTGGCAGTAGTGGGCACAGTACACGCTGTGGGCCTGACACACACGCTGGCAGGCAACTGCAATTATATTACAGTGAAAAAATTGTTTTACTGTTTTAAATGCAAGCTACTGTGACACCAGATATGAGGGGTGGGCACTGGCAGTAGTGGGCACAGTACACGCCGTGTGCCTGACACACACGCTGGCACGCAACTGCAATTACAAACCGGATTCCAAAAAAGTTGGGAACTGAATGCAATAAAAACTGAATGCAATGATGTGGAGGTGCCAACTTCTAATATTTTATTCAGAATAGAACATAAATCACGGAACAAAAGTTTAAACTGAGAAAATGTACCATTTTAAGGGAAAAATATGTTGACTCAGAATTTCATGGTGTCAACAAATCCCAAAAAAGTTGGGACAAGGCCATTTTCACCACCGTGTGGCATCTCCCCTTCTTCTTACAACACTCAACAGACGTCTGGGGACCGAGGAGACCAGTTTCTCAAGTTTAGAAATAGGAATGCTCTCCCATTCTTGTCTAATCCAGGCCTCTAACTGTTCAATCGTCTTGGGCCTTCTTTGTTGCACCTTCCTCTTTATGATGCGCCAAATGTTCTCTATAGGTGACAGATCTGGACTGCAGACTGGCCATTTCAGTAGCCGGATCCTTCTCCTACGCAGCCATGATGTTGTGATTGATGCAGAATGTGGTCTGGCATTATCTTGTTGAACAATGCAGGGTCTTCCCTGAAAGAGATGACGTCTGGATGGGAGCAGATGTTGTTCTAGAACCTGAATCTATTTTTCTGCATTGATGGTGCCTTTCCAGACATGCAAGCTGCCCATGCCACACGCACTCATGCAACCTCATACCATCAGAGATGCCGGCTTCTGAACTGAGCGTTGAGAACAACTTGGGTTGTCCTTGTCCTCTTTGGTCCGGATGACATGACGTCCCAGATTTCCAAAAAGAACTTTGAATCGTGACTCGTCTGACCACAGAACAGTCTTCCATTTTGCCACACTCCATTTTAAATGATCCCTGGCCCAGTGAAAACGCCTGAGCTTGTGGATCTTGCTTAGAAATGGCTTCTTCTTTGCACTGTAGAGTTTCAGCTGGCAACGGCGGATGGCCCGGTGGATTGTGTTCACTGACAATGGTTTCTGGAAGTATTCCTGAGCCCATTCTGTGATCTCCTTTACAGTAGCATTCCTGTTTGTGGTGCAGTGTCGTTTAAGGGCCCGGAGATCACGGGCATCCAGTATGGTTTTACCGCCTTGACCCTTACGCACAGAGATTGTTCCAGATTCTCTGAATCTTCGGATGATGTTATGCACAGTTGATGATGATAGATGATATACGCTGGGTAACACCTTTCTGATATTGCTCCACTATCTTTCTGCGCAACATTGTGGGAATTGGTGATCCTCTACCCATCTTGGCTTCTGAGAGACACGGCCACTCTGAGAAGAAGCTCTTTTTATACCCAATCATGTTGCCAATTGACCTAATTAGTGTTAATTGGTCTTCCAGCTCTTCGTTATGCTCAAATTTACTTTTTCCAGCCTTTTATTGCTACTTGTCCCAACTTTTTTGGGATTTGTTGACACCGTGAAAATTGGAATCAATGTATTTTTCCTTTAAAATGATACATTTACTCGGATTAAACGTTTGATCCGTCATCTACGTTCTATTACAAATAAAATACTGACATTTGCCATCTCCCCATCATTGCATTCAGTTTTTATTAGCAATTTGTTTAGTGTCCCAACCTTTCTGGAATCCGGTTTGTATATTACAGTGAAATTTTTTTTTACTGTTTTAAATGCAAGTTAGTGTGACACCAGATATGAGTGGTGGGCACTGGCAGTAGTGGGCACAGTACACGCTGTGGGCCTGACACACACGCTTGCAGGCAACTGCAATTATATTACAAAATTAAAAAAGGCAGACTGATGTACCAGCCTTAAAAAGGGCTTTTTGGGGTGCTGTCAGGACGCTCTCCTTACAGCAGATGAGTCTTTGAGGACTGGAGTGCACACAGAGCACCGGCCTAGCTAACGATTTCCCTATTAATTCAGCAGCAGCAGCAGCAGCACTCTCCCTGCTCTCACTAACTCTGCAGCTTCCGAATGAATCTAAGAGGGCTGCTGTTCTTGCTTTTTGATAGGAGGTGGGAGGGTCTGGGAGGGAGGGTCTGCTGCTGATTGGCTGGAATGTGTCTGCTGACTGTGAGGTACAGGGTCAAAGTTTGCTCAATGATGACGTATAGGGGGCGGACCGAACATCGCATATGTTTGCCTGCCGCGGCGAACGCGAACAAGCGATGTTCGCCGAGAACTGTTTGCCGGCGAATAGTTCGGGACATCTCTAGTTGGCACCTGTGTTTTGAGACGTGCTGCGGCAGTCCTCCCATGTCCACATCCTAAAACATAAGTGGTTGGGTATCAGTGCACTCAATCTCACACATATATAACATCTATTTAATTCAGCCATTTATGTATCTAAGTCCTGTAATTTCTATATTACTGCCATTTTGTCCGTTTTACAGCCATGCATGTCTTTATGTAATCTCTTGATTACCATAGTTCTTGTGAATATTATTTTTATGTTGTTTCCTTGACAACCTTAAGTCACGGCTTGTGATGTCAAAACTGGCGGGCTATTTAATCGCTGAGACTCGATTGTAGAGTCGAAACGCATCATATTTTCTACTGATGTGGCAATAAACAGATAAGAATTGTATCCATCTTGCGAGTGCCGGTCTTCTCCTTGTATATGCACTCCATCTCTGTCACTTCTGGGGCAGGGCTAGGTGGATGGCCCACGAAAACCCTGCCAGCAGAGTCATCAAAAAGCATAAGTGACTGCTGCATGACTCGGGGCTCAGACTACTTAGCTGATGTGCAAGGGGTTGAGGTGGAATACAGATGCCCGTGGGCTGCAGGTGCCAACTCTGCACTTTCAGCAGTGGACCGGGTGGAAGACAATGTGAAGGAACTGGAGGCACTGTCAGCCATCCAATCTACTACCACCTCTACTTGTTCTGGTCTCTTAGGGCGGTATTCAGGTCTACAAAATGTCGCAGAACGTCCTGACGCCTGCGTGCACCAGAGGAAGGTGTTTCATTTGGGTGTGTAGCTGGCACAGATCGACCATGTCCTGCAGTAGGAGCTCCACCACCACCAGCAGCACCAGGGCCACGTCCCCTAGTTGATCCTCTCCTCATTTTATTACAGTCACCCACAAAATTGCCTGACAGACGAACAATTGTGTATCCGTGTCACGGGTGCAAAAGAGGTGTTTAGCACAAAAAAAGGAGATATGCCTCACCCACACAATTAACAGACTGATTAACTATTATATTTCCCTGTCCCTGGTGCAAAGGAGTAGTATTGCACCAAAAGAATTGCCTACAGGTCACCAGCACACATTTTAAAGCTAATAAAAGCCTAACCCTCTCCCTGCCTGCAGCTGTTCCAACACTAGTCAGAGCAGAATGCTGCGCACCATGTGATCCAGCATTTATGCATGCATGGTCACATGGTGCGCTGGCCAATCACAGCCATGCCAATACTAGACCTGACTGTAATGGGTTCCAAGTGCACACAGCTTTAACGCAGCCTTTCGCAGCTTAAGCTTTATTTAACCTGTACGTCATGATGCCCTGTTACTTAAGGACACATGACGTACCAGTACGTGATGTGTATTTACGATCACCGCCGTATTTACGGTCCTGTGACCCCCCCCCCCCGCCCCATATCGGCGATCGCTTCAAACCGCAGGTCAATTCAGACCTGCAGTTTGCAGCGTTTACTGGTCATTCCAGCGGGGATCGGCAGTGTTATCGGGTCCCCATGCTGCTGTGACGGGGACCCGATGGCATGGAATGCAGCACGATGTCTTCCTGAGGCATCGGGGCTGCTTTCCGGTGAAGAGCCTGTGAGATCCAGCCCCCTAGATCTCACAGGCAGGAAGCTGTATAAGTAATACACACAGTATTACTCATACAGCCAATGCATTCCAATACAGAAGTATTGGAATGCATTGTAAAGGGGATCAGACCCCCAAAAAAAAAAAGTGAAAAAAAAAAGTTGAAAAAATAAAGTTTTCCCCACCAAAAATTAAATGTTATAAGTAAAAAAAAAACTTAATTTTCCCCAAATAAAGTAAAAAAAAATTGGTAGACATATTAGGTATTGCCGCGTCCGTATCGACCGGCTCTATAAACATATCACATGACCTAACCCCTCAGATGAACACCATAAAAAAAAAAAAAAAAACTGTGCTAAATAAACCATTTTTTTGTCTTCTTACATCACTAAAAGTACAACAGCAAGTGATCAAAAAGGCGTATGCCCACCAAAATAGTACCAATCTAACCGTCACCTGATCCCGTAAAAAATTAACCCCTACCTAAGACAATCGCCTAAAAAATAAAAAATCTATGGCTCAGAATATGGAGACACTAAAACATAATTTTAGTATCGCTGCGTCCGTAATAACCTGCTCTATTAAAAAAATCACATGATCTAACCCCTCAGGTGAACACCGTAAAAAAATAAAAAATAAAAACAGTGTAAAAAAAGCCATTTTTTGTCACCTTACATCACAAAAAGTGTAATAGCAAGCGATCAAAAGGTCATATGCACCCCAAAATAGTGCCAATAAAACCGTCATCTCATCCCGCAAAAATCATACCCTACCCAAGATAATCGCCCAAAAACTGAAAAAACTATGGCTCTCAGACTATGGAGACACTAAAACATGATTTTTTTTGTTTCAAAAATGAAATTATTGTGTAAAATTTACATAAATAAAAAAGTATACATATTAGGTATCGCCGCGTCCGTAATAACCTGCTCTAGAAAAATATTACATGACCTAATCCCCTCAGGTGAATACCATAAAAAAAAAAGAAACGTGTAAAAAATGCCATTTTTTGTCACCTTACATCACACAAAGTGTAATAGCAAGCGATAAAAAAGTCATATGCACCCCAAAATAGTGCAAATCAAACCATCATCTCATCCCAAAAAAAATGAGCCCCTACACAAGACAGTCGCCCAAAAAATATATAAAAATATGGCTGTCAGAATGTGGAGACACTAAAGAATAATTTATTTTAAAAAAAGCTTTGTTATGTAAAACTGAAACAAACAACCAAAAAACATATTTGGTATTGTCGTGTCCGTGACAACCTTGTCTATAAAAATATCACATGATTTAACCTGTCAGATAAATGTTGTAAATAAAAAAAAATAAAAACGGTGCCAAAACAGCTATTTCTTGTTACCTTGCCTCACAAAAAGTGTAATATAGAGCAACCAAAAATCATATATACCCTAATATAGTACCAACAAAACTGCCACCCTATCCCGTAGTTTCTAAAATGGGGCCACTTTTTTGGAGTTTCTACTCTAGGGGTGCATCAGGGGGACTTCAAATAGGACATGGTGTCAAAAAACCAGTCCAGCAAAATCTGCCTTCCAAAACCCGTATGGCATTCCTTTTCTTCTGCGCCCTGCCGTGTGCCCGTACAGCGGTTTACGACCACATATGGGGTGTTTCTGTAAACTACAAAATCAGAGCCATAAATAATGAGTTTTGTTTGGCTGTTAACCCTTGCTTTGTAACTGTAAAAAAATTATTAAAATGGAAATCTGCCAAAAAAGTGCAATTTTGAAATTGTATCTCTATTTTCCATTAATTCTTGTGGAACACCTAAAGGGTTAACAAAGTTAGTAAAATCAGTTTTGAATACCTTGAGGGGTGTAGTTTCTAGAATGGGGTCACTTTTTTGGAGTTTCTACTCTAGGGGTGCATCAGGGGGGCTTCAAATGGGACATGGTGTCAAAAAACCAGTCCAGCAAAATTTACCTTCCAAAAACCGAATGGCATTCCTTTCCTTCTAGTTTATAGAATGGGTCCATTTTTGGGTGTTTTCCATTATGTAAGCCTCACAAAGTGACTTCAGACCTGAACTGGTCCTTGAAAAGTGGGTTTTTGAAAATTTCTGAAAAATGTCAAGATTTGCTTTTAAACTTCTAAGCCTTGTAACATCCCCAAAAACTAAAATGTCATTCCCAAAATGATCCAAACATGAAGTAGACATATGGGGAATGTAAAGTAATAACTATTTTTGGAGGTATTACTATGTATTATAAAAGTAGAGAAATTGAAACTGGGAAATTTGCAATTTTTTACAAATTTTTGGTGAATTTGGTATTTGTTTATAAATAGAAATTATTTTTTTTTAACTTCATTTTACCAGTGTCATGAAGTACAATATGTGACAAAAAAACAATCTCAGAATGGCCTGGATAAGTCAAAGCGTTTTAAAGTTATCACCACTTAAAGTGACACTGGTCAAATTAGCAAAAAATGGCCTGGTCCTTAAGGTGGAAATGAGCCCGGACCCTAAAGGGGTTAACAGTGACCGCCCCTTTAACTGTGACTTTCACAGTCACCGCCCCTTTAACAGTGACTTTTAGTGACTGCCCCTTTAACAGTGACCACCCCTTTAACAGTGACCGCCCTTTAACAGTGACCACCCCTTTAACAGTGACTTTCACAGTGACCGCCTCTTTAACCACCTCAGCTCCCCTAGCTTAAACCCCCTTAATGACCAGACCACTTTTTACACTTCTGACCTACACTACTTTCACCGTTTATTGCTCGGTCATGCAACTTACCACCCAAATGAATTTTACCTCCTTTTCTTCTCACTAATAGAGCTTTCATTTGGTGGTATTTCATTGCTGCTGACATTTTTATATTTTTTGTTATTAATCGAAATTGACCGAAATTTTTGCCCAAAAATGAAATTTTTCACTTTCTGTTGTAAAATTTTTCAAACAAAACTACATTTCTACATAAATTTTTCTCTAAATTTACTGTTCTACATGTCTTTGATAAAAAAAATTGCAATAAGTGTATATTTTGGTTTGCGCAAAAGTTATAGCGTTTACAAACTATGGTAATTTCCGCATTTTGAAGCAGCTCTGACTTTCTGAGCACCTGTCATGTTTCCTGAGGTTCTACAATGCCCAAACAGTAGAAACACCCCACAAATGACCCCATTTTGGAAAGTAGACACCCTAAGGTATTCGCTGATGGGCATAGTGAGTTCATGGAAGTTTTTATTTTTTGTCACAAGTTAGCGGAAAATGTTTTTTTTTTTTTCTTACAAAGTCTCATATTACACTAACTTGTGACAAAAAATAAAATTTTACATGAACTCACCATACCCCTCACGGAATACCTTGGGGTGTCTTCTTTCCAAAATGGGGTCACTTGTGGGGTATTTATACTGCCGAGGCATTTTAGGGGACCCAAAGCGTGAGAAGTAGTTTGGAATCCAAATGCGTAAAAAATGCCCTGTGAAATCGTAAAGATAGGCCTCATGCACACGACCGTTGTGTGCATTCGTGGCTGTTGTTCCGTTTTCCGTGATTTTCTGCGGACCCATTGACTTTCAATGGGTCAGTTGAAAACTCGGAAAATGCACCGTTGTTCATCCACGGCCGTGATCCGTGTTTCCTGTCCGTCAAAAAAATAGGACCTGTCCTATTTTTTTGACGGACAACAGTTCACGGACCCATTCAAGTCAATGGGTCCGTGAAAAAACACAGATGCACACAAGATTGGCATCCGCGTCCGTGATCCGTGGCCGTTGGCAACTTTCACACAGACGGATCGCAGATCCGTCTGCATAAAAGCTTTTTCAGATATGAGTTTTCACTTTGTGAAAACTCATAACCGACAGTATATTCTAACACAGAGGCGTTCCCATAGTGATAGGGACGCTTCAAGTTAGAATATCCCACGAACTGTGTACATGACTGCCCCCTGCTGGTGGCCAGTGCGGCCTCACATCCCCCCCCCCTAGTTAAAATCACGTTCCGAATCCCCCATCATTGGTGGCCAGTGCGGCCTCACATCTCCCCCCCCCAGTTAAAATCACGTTCCGAATCCCCCATTATTGGTGGCCAGTGCGGCCTCACCTCTACCCCCCCCTAGTTAAAATCACGTTCCCCCATCATTGGTGGCAGTGGAGAGTTCCGATCGGAGTCCCAGTTTAATCGCTGGGGCTCCGATCGGTAACCATGGCAACCAGGACGCTACTGCAGTCCTGGTTGCCATGGTTACTTAGCAATTTTTAGAAGCATTATACTTACCTGCGAGCTGCGATGTCTGTGACCGGCCGGGTGCTCCTCCTACTGGTAAGTGACAGGTCTGTGCTATAGGCAATGCGCCGCACAGACCTTTTACTTACCAGTAGGAGGAGCGCCCGGCCGGTCACAGACATCGCAGCTCGCAGGTAAGTATAATGCTTCTAAAAATTGCTAAGTAACCATGGCAACCAGGACTGCAGTAGCGTCCTGGTTGTCATGGTTACCGATCGGACCCCCAGCGATTAAACTGGGACTCCGATCGGAACTCTCCACTGCCACCAATGATGGGGGAACGTGATTTTAACCCGGGGGGGGGGAGGGGAGGCCGCACTGGCAACCAATGATTGGGGATTCGGAACGTGATTTTAACTGGGGGGGGGGGAGAGGGGAGGCCGCACTGGCCACCAATGAATATAATATTGGGGAGGGAGGGCGGATAGGGGATTCGGAACGTGATTTTAACAAGGGGGGGGGGAGATGTGAGGCCGCACTGGTGGTATTTCATTGCTGCTGACATTTTAACTTTTTTTGATATTAATCTAAATTTAACGATTTTTTTGCAAAAAAAATGAAATTTTTCACTTTCTGTTGTAAAATTTTTCAAATATAACTACATTTCTATATAAATTTTTCTCTAAATTTATTGTTCTACATGTCTTTGATAAAAAAAAAATGCAATAAGTATATATTTATTGGTTTGGGTAAAAGTTATAGCGTTTACAAACTATGGTGCAAAAATGTGAATTTACGCACTTTGACTTTCTGAGCACCTGTCATGTTTCCTGAGGTTCTACAATGCCGGTGACAGTAGAAACACCCCACAAATGACCCCATTTCGGAAAGTAGACACCCTAAGGTATTCGCTGATGGGCATAGTGAGTTCATGAAAGTTTTTATTTTTTGTCACAAGTTAGCGGAAAATTATAATTATTCTTTTTTTTCTTACAAAGTCTCATATTCCACTAACTTGTGACAAAAAATAAAATTTTACATGAACTCACCATACCCCTCACGAAATACCTTGGGGTGTCTTCTTTCCAAAATGGGGTCACTTGTGGGGTATTTATACTGCCCTGGCATTTTAGGGGCCCTAAAGCGTGAGAAGAAGTCTGGAATCCAAATGCGTAGAAAATGCCCTGTGAAATCGTAAAGATACTCTTTGGAATTTGGGCCCCTTTGCCCACCTAGGCTGCAAAAAAGTGTCACACATGTGGTATCACCGTACTCAGGAGAAGTTGGGCAATGTGTTTTGGAGTGTCTTTTTACATATACCCATGCTGGGTGAGAGAAATATCTCTGTAAAATGACAACTTTGTATAAAAAAATGGGAAAAGTTGTCTTTTACAGAGATATTTCTCTCACCCAGCATGGGTGTATGTAAAAAGACACCCCAAAACACATTGCCCTACTTCTCCTGAGTACGGCGATACCACATTTGTGACACTTTTTTGCAGCCTAGGTGTGCAAAGGGGCCCAAATTCCAAAGAGTATGGCCTCATGCACACGACAGTATTTTTTCACGGTCCGCAAAACGGGGTTCCACGGACATGAAAAAAAAGTCGTTTTGGTGTCCGCCTGGCCGTGCGGAGCCAAACGGATCCGTCCTGAATTACAATGCAAGTCAATGGGGACGGATCCGTTTGACGTTGACACAGTATGGTGCAATTGCAAACGGATCCGTCCCCCATTGACTTTCAATGTAAAGTCAGGAGTTAATATACCATAGGATCAGAGTTTTCTCCAATCCGATGGTATATTTTAACTTGAAGCATCCCCATCACCATGGGAACGCCTCTAAGTTAGAATATACCATCGGATTTGAGTTACATCGTGAAAATCATATCCGACAGTATATTCTAAGACAGAGGCGTTCCCATAGTGATGGGGACGCTTAAAGTTAGAATATCCTACGAACTGTGTACATGACTGCCCCCTGCTGCCTGGCAGCACCCGATCTTTTACAGGGGGCTGTGATCCGCACAATTAACCCCTCAGGTGCCCCACCTAAAGGGTTAATTGTGCGTATCATAGCCCCCTGTAAGAGATCAGGTGCTGCCAGGCAGGAGGGGGCAGACGCCCTCCCTCCCCAATATTATATTCATTGGTGGCCAGTGCGGCCTCCCCTCTCCCCCCCCCCAGTTAAAATCACGTTCCGAATCCCCAATCATTGGTGGCCAGTGCGGCCTCACATCTCCCCCCCCCCCTTGTTAAAATCACGTTCCGAATCCCCTATCCGCCCTCCCTCCCCAATATTATATTCATTGGTGGCCAGTGCGGCCTCCCCTCTCCCCCCCCCCCAGTTAAAATCACGTTCCGAATCCCCAATCATTGGTTGCCAGTGCGGCCTCCCCCCCCCCCCCCCCGGGTTAAAATCACGTTCCCCCATCATTGGTGGCAGTGGAGAGTTCCGATCGGAGTCCCAGTTTAATCGCTGGGGGTCCGATCGGTAACCATGACAACCAGGACGCTACTGCAGTCCTGGTTGCCATGGTTACTTAGCAATTTTTAGAAGCATTATACTTACCTGCGAGCTGCGATGTCTGTGACCGGCCGGGCGCTCCTCCTACTGGTAAGTAAAAGGTCTGTGCGGCGCATTGCCTATAGCACAGACCTGTCACTTACCAGTAGGAGGAGCACCCGGCCGGTCACAGACATCGCAGCTCGCAGGTAAGTATAATGCTTCTAAAAATTGCTAAGTAACCATGGCAACCAGGACTGCAGTAGCGTCCTGGTTGCCATGGTTACCGATCGGAGCCCCAGCGATTAAACTGGGACTCCGATCGGAACTCTCCACTGCCACCAATGATGGGGGAACGTGATTTTAACTAGGGGGGGTAGAGGTGAGGCCGCACTGGCCACCAATAATGGGGGATTCGGAACGTGATTTTAACTGGGGGGGGGGGATGTGAGGCCGCACTGGCCACCAATGATGGGGGATTCGGAACGTGATTTTAACTAGGGGGGGGGGATGTGAGGCCGCACTGGCCACCAGCAGGGGGCAGTCATGTACACAGTTCGTGGGATATTCTAACTTGAAGCGTCCCTATCACTATGGGAACGCCTCTGTGTTAGAATATACTGTCGGTTATGAGTTTTCACAAAGTGAAAACTCATATCTGAAAAAGCTTTTATGCAGACGGATCTGCGATCCGTCTGTGTGAAAGTTGCCAACGGCCACGGATCACGGACGCGGATGCCAATCTTGTGTGCATCTGTGTTTTTTTCACGGACCCATTGACTTGAATGGGTCCGTGAACTGTTGTCCGTCAAAAAAATAGGACAGGTCCTATTTTTTTGACGGACAGGAAACACGGATCACGGCCGTGGATGAACAACGGTGCATTTTCCGAGTTTTCAACTGACCCATTGAAAGTCAATGGGTCCGCAGAAAATCACGGAAAACGGAACAACAGCCACGAATGCACACAACGGTCGTGTGCATGAGGCCTATCTTTACGATTTCACAGGGCATTTTTTACGCATTTGGATTCCAAACTACTTCTCACGCTTTGGGTCCCCTAAAATGCCTCGGCAGTATAAATACCCCACAAGTGACCCCATTTTGGAAAGAAGACACCCCAAGGTATTCCGTGAGGGGTATGGTGAGTTCATGTAAAATTTTATTTTTTGTCACAAGTTAGTGTAATATGAGACTTTGTAAGAAAAAAAAAAAATCATTTTCCGCTAACTTGTGACAAAAAATAAAAACTTCCATGAACTCACTATGCCCATCAGCGAATACCTTAGGGTGTCTACTTTCCAAAATGGGGTCATTTGTGGGGTGTTTCTACTGTTTGGGCATTGTAGAACCTCAGGAAACATGACAGGTGCTCAGAAAGTCAGAGCTGCTTCAAAATGCGGAAATTACCATAGTTTGTAAACGCTATAACTTTTGCGCAAACCAATAAATATACACTTATTGCAATTTTTTTTATCAAAGACATGTAGAACAGTAAATTTAGAGAAAAATTTATGTAGAAATGTAGTTTTGTTTGAAAAATTTTACAACAGAAAGTGAAAAATTTCATTTTTTGGCAAAAATTTCGGTCAATTTCGATTAATAACAAAAAATATAAAAATGTCAGCAGCAATGAAATACCACCAAATGAAAGCTCTATTAGTGAGAAGAAAAGGAGGTAAAATTCATTTGGGTGGTAAGTTGCATGACCGAGCAATAAACGGTGAAAGTAGTGTAGGTCAGAAGTGTAAAAAGTGGTCTGGTCATTAAGGGGGTTTAAGCTAGGGGAGCTGAGGTGGTTAAAGGGGTGGTCAATGCTAAAGGGGCGGGCACTGTGGAGGTCACTGTTAAAGGGGTGGGCACTGTGGAAGTCACTGTTAAAGGGGCAGGCACTGTGAAGGTCACTGTTAAAGGGGCGGTCAATGTTAAAGGGGCGGGCACTGTGGAAGTCATTGTTAAAGGGACAGGCACTGTGGAGGTCACTATTAAAGGGGCAGACACTGTGGAGGTCACTGTTAAATGGACGGGCACTGTGGAGGTCATTGTTAAAGGGGCGAGTACTATAGAGGTCACTGTTATGGGGAAACTGTTGATATCTTTTAGGACACACGGAAACATAAAATGAAATATACCCGTGTGAAGCCGGGTCCTTCTGCTAGTATATTTATATATCTGTTAGCAACTGATCACAGGTGGAGGCAGGCACTGTGGAGGTCACTGTTAATGGGGCGGGCACTGTGGAGGTCACTGTTAAAGGGGCAGGTACTGTGGAGGTCACTGTTAAAGAGGCGGGCACTATTAAAGGGGCGGGCACTGTGGAGGTCACTGTTAAAGGGGCAGTCACTATTAAAGGGACGGGTAATGTGGAGGTCACTGTTAAAGGGGCGGTCACTGGAGGTCGCTGTTAAAGGGGCGGTCACTGTTAAATGGGCAGGCACTGTGGAGGTCACTGTTAAAGGGGCGGGCCCTATCAAAGGGACATGCAATGTGGAGGTCACTGTTAAAGGGGCAGTCACTGTGGAGGTCGCTGTTAAATGGGCGGTCACTGTTAAGGGGGCGGCCACTATGAAGATCACTGTCAAGGGGGCGGCCACTATGAAGATCACTGTCAAGGGGGCAGACACTGTGGAGATCATTGTTAGAAAGGCGGGCACTGTGGATGTCACTGTTAAAGGGGGGGCACTGTGGAGGTCACTGTTAAAGGGGCAGAAACTGTGGAGGTCACTGTTAAAGGGATGGGCACTGTGGAGGTCACTGTTAAAGGGGCGGTCATTATTAAAGTGACGGGCAATGTGGAGGTCACTGTTAAAGAGGTGGGCACTGTGGAGGTCACTGTTAAAGGGGCAGGCAGTGCAGAGGTCACTGTTAAAGGAGCGGGCCCTGTAGACGTTACTGTTAAAGGAGCGGTTACTGTGGATGTCATTGTTATAGGGGCGGCCACTATGAAGATCACTGTCAAGGGGGTAGACACTGTGGAGATCATTGTTAAAAAGGCGGGCACTGTGGATGTCACTGTTAAAGGGGGGGCACTGTGGAGGTCACTGTTAAAGGGGCAGAAACTGTAGAGGTCACTGTTAAAGGGATGGGCACTGTGGAGGTCACTGTTAAAGGGGCGGTCATTATTAAAGTGACCGGCAATGTGGAGGTCACTGTTAAAGAGGTGGGCACTGTGGAGGTCACTGGTAAAGGGGCAGGCAGTGCAGAGGTCACTGTTAAAGGAGCGGGCCCTGTAGACGTTACTGTTAAAGGAGCGGTTACTGTGGATGTCATTGTTATAGGGGCGGCCACTATGAAGGTCACTGTTAAAGGGGTGGTCAATGTTTTTTCCTTTCTTTTTTTTAATTTTTATTAATTATCTTTATTAATTAATATATCAAACAATTTACAAGACAAAAAAAGAATACAGAAAAGAATTATTTTTTTCCCCTTCCCTTTCTTTCCCCCATATCCCCATTCCCTACGCCCCCCTTCCCCCTACCTGTGGTGCGTCAAAAAAAACAAAAAACAGCAACAACATTTGTCACAACTAATCAAATCCTCCAACCACCCCATATCTTAGTCCACTTATCATCAGCTCCCCTCTGTTTAAAGATGATTTTCTCATAGTTTTTTTACCTTGTCAATAAGGTTTATCCATATATTTATATCTGGAGTATAACGAGCAAACCAGGTCCGACTGACCAAAACTCGGGCCAACATCAATATCCTACCCAGAAAGATCTTTTGATACTTAGGATTATCTATTTTGGAGAGATCATTAAGCAAGAATACTTGTGGTTCAAAAGGGATTCGTATTTTTAGTTTGTACATGATAAAATTATTGATGCTATTCCAATAGTTTATAAGTTCTGGGCAGGTCCAGATCATATGGAGATAGTCCGCTCCTAAAGTGTCACATTTAGGGCAGTTAGACGTATCCCTTAGTCCACATTTATTCATCCATAAAGGGGTAGTATATAATCTGTGGCAAATATAGAAATGTACTACAACATGATTGAAGTTCAGGGATAGTGAACCTAAATTCCCAAAAATATTCTCCCACCCTTCTGGTTGTAAATTCGGACAATCCACCTCCCACGCTCTTTGTCCTGGTGACTGTGTATCACTAAATCGTGCCTTGAGTAATAGCTTATATATATTTGAGATCTTTATTCTAGACAGTGTCCCCCCTACCCAATCATTCAAGAAAGATGAGCTATCTATATCCAACACCAGTTTATCGTCCAGACTAGATAGTACTGAACGCAATTGAAAATACCTAAACCATGAAAAATGTTCTATATTATGTGTCATCTCTATAAATGGCTTAATGTCTCTATCCCTAACTACCTGTGAAATATACAAAATTTTGTTCCTTTGCCAAAATGTGTCAGCTGCAATATCATCTAACCTTTGTAAGTAGACATTGTGCCAAAGAGGTGTAAATGTAAGTGAACCCTTTACCTTCAGCCATGTCCTAGTAGTAGCCCACACTTTCAGGAGTAGTTTTATAGTCTCTCTGTAGCCCCGCTCATAGGTCTTCAGTAGCCCGGATTCCAACAGGGTAAATATATTATTATGAGCATAACTCCCTACCAACTTCCCTAACAGTGCACTGTTTTCTGATTCATAGCACATCAATAACTGAGCTGCAATAAAATACCCTTTAAAGTAAGGGAGATTTAAACCCCCACACTCCAGTGATTTATACAAATATTCCAACTTTAATCAAACTCGTTTTCTTCCCCATATTAAATCATTAATTATTCTTTCCATGAGTTTAAAGTATTTATCTTGTATCCAGATAGGTGAATTCCTAAGCACATAGAGAAGTTGTGGTAGTATCACCATCTTGACCAGTGAAACTCGGTCAGCTCTAGATAGGGGAAGTTTCAGCCAGATCCCTATTTTAGCTCTAATCCTTGCTATTATGGGGATCAAATTAAGTTGTACAAAATTTTCCACCCGGGGTGATATATTCAAGCCCAAATATTAAAAAGTGTCAACGATATCCAACTGTGTCATGAGAACCTCTCCCTGTGGCAGGGGGTCTATTGGCATCAAACTGGTCTTAGACCAGTTTATAAGAAGACCGGACACCTCACCAAATGCTTTAACCATTTGAATAATTCTGGGAAGAGTTATTTCCGTATGGTCTATAAAAAAAAGAACATCGTCCGCATATAAGGAGATACGGTCTTGCACTCCTAACGTACCAAATCCTTTAACCCGATCGTCCTGCCTAATGGCCATCGCAAGGGGTTCAATATAAATGTCAAATAATAGTGGGGATAGTGGACAGCCCTGCCGCGTGCCTCTATTTAAATCAAAACTACTACTCAGTATCCTATTTAAACTTAATTTTGCCCTGGGAGATCTATACAGTAGTTTGAGAATGCCTATAAATTTTTCCCTAAAGCCCATCCTTGCCAGAACCTTCCAGAGGAAGCGCCCCTCCACCCTGTCGAAGGCCTTAGAGGCATCCAGTGACAGGATGGAGCGAGCGGTCCCCCCAGGGGCTTGTATATTGGAAAAAAGCCGATGAAGATTATGATGGGTGCCCTTGTTTTGAATAAAGCCATTCTGATCCGGATGGACAATGGCGGAAATAACCCCAGAAAGCCTTGTGGCGAGAACCCTCGCAAGAAGCTTTACATCTGCATTAAGCAGTGAGATTGGTCTATAAGATTCTATATCTAGTGGATCCTTTCCTTTTTTTGGAATTAATGTTATTACGGCTTCCATCATTGAGTCTGGCAGCTTCCCATCCTCCACTGATTCAGAAAAGACCTCCAACAGTCTGGGGAGAATACAATCCCCGTATTTAGTATAAAATTCATATGGGAGTCCATCTGAACCAGGGGTGGAGTTGGCTGAGCATAATTTAATAGCTCCCTCCAATTCCTGAATTGAGATCTCTAGTTCAAGTGCTTTCTTTTGCGCCTCAGTAATAGTAGAAAAAGCAATCCCATCAAGATACAAATCCATCTTATCATCTGTGATCTTAGATTCAGCTTTATACAAGTCCAGGAAATAGTCCACAAAGGCCTTCTCTACCGGACCCTGTCCACTAACCGTCCTACCATTACTCAGTCGAACATTATCTATGTGTTTTTTAGATTGTTGACTTGAGATCACTCTGGACAAAAGTTTACCAGGTCGCCCTGACTCCGTAAAGTATTTTTGCCCTTTAAAAAAAAGGGATTGTTGGGCCTTATCCAATAAGAAGTTAGAATATACTTGTGTGGCTCTTTGCATACTTTCCCTATTCTCCTCCGTCTTATTCATATAGAAGGATTGTGTCGCCAGTGATGCAAGTTCTTCTAAATTTTTCTGTTTTTTCCCATACTCCTTTCTGAGGTTCGCAATATTACTAATCATCATTCCCCTCATATACGCCTTAAAGGTGTCCCATACCACTTGAGTTTTTGCTGAGCCATAGTTGTTATCCCAGAAACGGCCAATTTCATTCTGAATTATTTCATGTGTTTTTATCACTGATAGCCAGTAAGGGTTTAATCTGAAAGGGGGTTTTTGTGTATATCTTTCCTGGGTTAAACAGAGTTCGAGGACCAACGGTGAATGGTCCGATATTGACCTTGTTTCATATTTCATTTGTTTTACCAATTTCACATGTTTACTACTTATCAGTGCAAGATCTATTCTGGACATAGATTTACCTGCTTTACTAAAGCATGAGAAAGCCCTTTTCCCCTGTCCTAAATATCCCCAAACATCTTCAAAACCAGCCTCCAAACAAAACCGTGCCAGGGGAGACCCCTGAACCGGACTATCTCCCTTGGCACTCGTAGAGACCCTATCACGTAGAGGGTCAATGACACAGTTGAAATCGCCAATAATCATTGTTGGGCACTCTGGCCATTTATCCATAAATAATAACAAAGAATTAAGAACCGAAAAGGAAAATGGCGGTGGAATGTAGACAAAAGCCAAAATACATGTCTTCCCCTTAATCTACAATATAGGAAGATGAATCTCCCCAGGTGGTCGACAGAGGATGCCTCACAGGCGAAATCAATCAGTCTATGTACCAAGACAGTAACACCCCTGGAGTAGCTGGAAAAAGTAGAATGATACGAATGCGAAGCCCATCCCCTGCCGACCATCCTGGAGGTCTCTTCAGTGAGATGGGTCTCTAACAAGCATACTATTGCTGGTAAATGTACCTGAGTCAAATCAAAAACCGCTTGTTTTTTTCCTCTGTCCCCCAGACCGCGTATATTCCAGGCAATAATTCTAGTCGACATTATCAGAAGCGGTTAGGTGGGACAAAGCAAAAAATAAATAAATAAATTAAAAAAAATAGATTTTTTAGACGCACCACAGCCCAACCCCACCCCTGACCCCCACCCCCCCCGTACAGGTAATCCACCACATATTGTAGTAGATTTCTCTCCTATGACCATCCCTCCCACACTCCCCCCGCTCGGCCACCCCTATTAAGAAGCGAAGAAAAACAGAATTGGGGGTATAAGCCCCCCATAACAATTATTGTTCCCACTAAATCCTAAAACGATTAGATCACAGATCATTTCGTTCAAGCCAGTCCACGGCTTCATCTGGGGTATCGAAAAAAAGGGTTTTATCCTTAGAAATAATCCGCAATTTTGCTGGGAACATAAGAGAGTATTTAATATCCCTTTCTCTTAGCCTCTTTTTAACCGTCATAAATGTGCGTCTCTTTTCTTGTATGTCCTTTGAGAAGTCTGGAAAAAAGGCCAATCTATTACCGTTATATACAACCGGAGAACATTCCCTCGCCCTTCTCAGTAACATATCTTTATCCCCTATGACCAGTAGCTTAACAAGAAATGTCCGAGGTTGTCTCCCTGGGATTGGTTTACCCCTTGGGACCCGATGAGCTCTTTCTATCATAAACAGTGGGGAGAACAAGTCCTTCCCAAAATTCTCAAAAATTAGCTTCTGTATGAATTCGGTTGAGTTCTTCTCTTCAGCACCCTCAGGGATCCCTATTATTCTCACGTTGTATCTTCGTGATCTATCCTCAAGGTCCACCACCTTTTTTTTCAGAAGGCTACACTCTAATTTCAGTGTGGAGACTTCAGAGTTTGTTTTTTGGGATTCATTCTGTATCAGGGCGACGGAGCTCTCCAGAAGGGGTGGTCAATGTTAAAGGAGCGGGCACTGTGGAGGTCACTTAAAGTGGCAGGCACTGTGTAAGTCACTGTTAAAGGGGTTGGCACTTTGAAGGTCACTGTTAAAGGGGCAGCCACTATGATGGTCACTCTTAAAGCGGTGGTCAATGTTAAAGGGGCAGGCACTGTGGAGGTCACTGTTAAAGGGGCGGGCACTGTGGAGGTCACTGTTAAGGTGGCGGGCACTGTGGAGGTCAATGTTAAAGGGGCGGCCACTGTGGAGATCACATATACATACACACACACAGTCATGAGAAAAATAAAGTCCACCCTCTTTGAATTGTATGGTTTTATGTGTAATTGATCCTCAGCAAGTGTGACTACCTCTTTAAAAGCAGTTTGCTGGTCTGGAGCAGTCAGGCCAAGGAGGAAAGACATCAGCAAAGATCTTAGAAAAGCAGTTATTACCGCCCATCAATCTGGAAAGGGTTATAAGGTCAGTTCCATTTCTGGTAAACAGGCAGGTGGTCAAGGCATGCAGCACCGGGTCATTATGGTAAACAGGCAGAGGTTGGGCACGGGAGTTCAGGACAGCACAGTAGCGCACCTTTGCGGGCCTAGACAAGCTAAGACCTTAAATGCTCAGGAGCATTCTGATAGGGGAACGCATTCATTGGTCATGTGGCCTCGGAGCAGCTTAGCCCTATTCGAGTGAATGGGGCTGAGCGCGATACCAAGCACTGCTACTATACTATTTACTGCACTGTGCCTGGTAAGCACGGAGAAGGCCGCGGCGCTCAGACTGCTGTTACCTTATTTAACAGCTGATAGGCGGAGGTCCCAGGGGTCGGACCCCCACTGATCAGATAGTGATGACCTATCTTGAGGATAGGTTATCAGTATAAAAATTCTGGAAAATCAGCTCTGCACTATGGAGCAGGATGACAATCCAGCAGGGGGTGGTAAACCATAGGCCTATTTGCAGTCCAGGGGCATTGCTAGGCTAAAATATTCAGGGCATCGGCCCCGTTTTTTGTCCCAAGCCCCAAATATACTGCCTGCCAGACAGATACAACTGTAAGTCCCCAGGACAACAATACAGTTGAATCTAATGCACTAGAAAAGCTGAGGGACCTGTGATGACATTACAGTTTATGTGATGAGTGCTAAAGGCAGTGGTTGAGGACCTGCGATGATGTCATCATCATGTGACCAGTACAGGAGAAGACAGCACTAAGCAGTGAGGAGGAGAAGTCCTGGGGAAGAAACTGTGGTAAAGTCTGTACATGAGGAGAGGTAAGTTAAGGGAGAGGCAAAGGAATGCTGGGAGTTGTGGTTATTTAACCAGGAATGTTTAGGGCTGAAGGGAGGGAAGTTATTTACATGGGACTGTATGTTGAAATTGACTGGGGCAGGGTGATGTTATTTACATAGGACTGTGTGTAGAAAGGGGCTGATCAGATAGTAATGGCCTATCCTTAGGATAGGTTATTAGTATAAAAGTCCTGGAAAACCCTTTAACCTCCTCCCGACCGCCTAACGTAGGGATGCGTCCTGCAGGCGGTCGGTTTGTTCCTCCTGGACGCATCGGCGCGTCCTCTCGCGAGACGCGAGATTTCCTGTCAACGCGCGCACACAGGAGCGCACGTTCACAGGATCGGAAGGTAAACGAGCTGATCTACAGCCTGCAGCGATCATTCGCTGGCAGGCTGTAGATCCGATTTTTTTAACCCCTGAAAGGTATATCAGACGCTGTTTTGTTAACAGCGTCTGATATATCTGCTACCTGGTCCTCTGGTCCCTTTTGCTTGGATCGACCACCAGAGGACACAGGCAGCTCTGTAATAAGTAGCACCAAGCACCACTACACCACCCCCCCTGTCACTTATTAACCCCTTATTAACCCCTGATCACCCCATATAGACTCCCTGATCACCCCCCTGTCATTGATCACCCTCCTGTAAGGCTCCATTCAGACGTCCGTATGTGTTTTGCGGATCCGCAAAACACGAACACCGCAGATCCGCAAAACACGGACACCGGCAATGTGCTTTCCGCATTTTGCGGATCCGCACATTGCCAGAACTATATAGAAAATGCCTTTTCTTGTCCGCAATTGCGGACAAGAATAGGACATGTTCTATAGGCTCTACAAAAAACGCAGTGTTCGCCCGATCAGGCCTGATCTTGTGCGCACACTTGCGTTTAGTCCGCCCCACCGCAGTGACAGAAATATATTTTTTTCTGATCACTGCAAAAACACTGTAAAATCGCTGCGGCGCTATAAAGATCACTTTTGAGGGGCATGGCGAGTTCATAGAAGATTTTTTTTTTTGGCACAGGTTAGAGGAAATTGATTATTTAAATTTTTTTTTTTCTTACAAAGTCTCATATTCCACTAACTTGTGACAAAAAAATAAAATCTCACATGAACTCACCATACCCCTCACGGAATCCAAATGCGTAAAAAATTTTAGACATTTATATTCCAGACTTCTTCTCACGCTTTAGGGCCCCTAAAATGCCAGGGCAGTATAAATACCCCACATGTGACCCCATTTTGGAAATAAGACACCCCAAGGTATTTCGTGAGGGGCATGACGAGTTCATGTAAAAAAATTAAAATTGTCACAAGTTAGTGGAATATGAGACTTTGTAAGAAAAAAAATTAAAAAGAAAAAAATTATCATTTTCCGCTAACTTGTGCCAAAAAAAAAATATTCTAGGAACTCGCCATGCCCCTCACGGAATACCTTGGGGTGTCTTCTTTCTAAAATGGGGTAACTTGTGGGGTATTTATACTGCCCTGGCATTTTAGGGGCCCTAAAGCGTGAGAAGTAGTTTGGAATCCAAATGCGTAAAAAATGCCCTGTGAAATTCTAAAGATACTCATTGGAATTTGGGCCCCTTTGCGCACCTAGGCTGCAGAAAAGTGTCACACAGGTGGTATCGCCGTACTCAGGAGAAGTAGGGCAATGTGTTTTGTGGTGTATTTTTACATATACCCATACTGGGTGAGATAAATATCTCTGTAAATGACAACTTTGTATAAAAAAAATGGGAAAAGTTGTCTTTTACAGAAATATTTCTCTCACCCAGCATGGGTATATGTAAAAATACACCTCAAAAAACATTGCCCTACTTCTTCTGAGTACGGCAATACCACATGTGTGACACTTTTTTGCAGCCTAGGTGGGCAAAGGGGCCCAAATTCCAATGAGTACTTTTAGGATTTCACAGGGCATTTTTACGCATTTGGATTCCAAACTACTTCTCACACTTTAGGGCACCTAAAATGCAAGGGCAGTATAAATACCCCACAAGTGACCCCATTTTAAAAGAAGACACCCCAAGGTATTCCGTGAGGGGCATGGCGAGTTCATGTAAAATTTTATTTTTTGTCACAAGTTAGTGGAATATGAGACTTTGTAAGATAAAAAAAAATAATAATAATCATTTTCCGCTAACTTGTGACAAAAATTAAAAACTTCCATGAACTCACTATGCCCATCAGCGAATACCTTAGGGTGTCTACTTTCCGAAATGGGGTCATTTGTGGGGTGTTTCTACTGTCTGGCCATTGTAGAACCTCAGGAAACATGACAGGTGCTCAGAAAGTCAGAGCTGCTTCAAAATGCGGAAATTACCATAGTTTGTAAACGCTATAACTTTTACCCAAACCAATAAATATACACTTATTGCATTTTTTTTTATCAAAGACATGTAGAACAATAAATTTAGAGAAAAATTTATATAGAAATGTAGTTTTATTTGAAAAATTTTACAACAGAAAATGAAAAATGACATTTTTTTGCAAAAATTTCGGTCAATATCGATTAATATCAAAAAAAGTAAAAATGTCAGCAGCAATGAAATACCACCAAATGAAAGCTCTATTAGTGAGAAGAAAAGGAGGTAAAATTCATTTGGGTGGTAAGTTGCATGACCGAGCAATAAACCGTGAAAGTAGTGTAGGTCAGAAGTGTAAAAAGTGGTCTGGTCATTAAGGGGGTTTAAGCTAAGGGAGCTGAAGTGGTTAAAATAAGGCAGCCATTGGCAGGGGATAGATCAAACCAGTGTGGCTGGGGAGGGGATGATGTTACTTACATGGGACTGATTGTTGAGGGGGCAATGTTATTTACATAGGACTCCATGTTGAATGCAGCTGGGGGAGGGGGTGATGTTATTTACATGGGATTACATGTTGGAGGTGGCTGGGGAGGGGGTGATGTTGTTTACATGGGAATGTATTTTGGAGGGGCTGAAGGGAGGTAAGTGATGTTATTTAGATGGGACTATATTTTGGAGGGGGCTGTAGATAGAGAGGCATGTTATTTACGTGGGACTGTATATTGGACAGGGCAGGAGAGATGGTGTGATGTTATTTACATGGGACTCTATGGCAGAGGGATGGAAATAGTGTTATTTACATGGGACTGTATGGTGGAGGGGCCGAGGAATTATAATTTCTGAGGACACTAAAGGGAGGAGTATAACTACAGGCGGCACTGCAGCGGGCAATAGTAATATTGGGGACACTACCACTTGGAACCGAACCCAAGTTCGGTATCAAGGTTTTTTACAGTAATAATTAATTCATGACGTTATTACACAAAGTCTCGCAAGACTTCGCAAATGAATAACTTTGGCTCATCGGAGCAAATGCATTCTAATACTGCACGGAGCTCCAGCTCCGTTCAGTATCACAACAAAGTTTTATGCGAATTGATCCAAAGTCGATTCACTCATCCCTAGTTGTCGAGGGCAATATAAATATTGTGTACATTACGCGTTCTTATTACTACTGGGGGCCTCTATAGGAGGGACTTATAGATCCGCCTTATTTCTACTATGGGGGCCCTTATTAATACTGAGGGGCTGTAGAGAGCTAACACTGTGGGGACTCCAGGTTGGGGATGATGATAGAAAAGTGAGGAAGCTAAGATGTCCGTGTATCAAACTCTACAGAGAAAAGGTGCGGCTGAAAGAAGTTGTCTAGACCGAATGGAGAAGATGATGAGAAGATCTACATCAGAGGAGACATCACCTGGAGGCCCTGGATGTGAGAGGTATGTGTTGCTGTATACAGTAGCAAGTACAGTAAAATGCGGGGACAGGGTCGACTTAGAGAATTGGGCCATATTCATTGGGGCTTGGGCCCCGGATCTTTTGAGACCCTAGCAATACCCCTGGTCAGTGGCGTACCTCCAATAGAGGCAGACCACGCAGCTGCTATGGGGCCCCTGGGGGAAGGGGGCCCGCAGTGGAGGATAGGCCCCGCCCACTAATTACACTTGTATGGCTACCTGAGAAAGTAAGAGGTGGCGAAGGACCTTTGGTGATGTCATCAACCATGTGACCAGTGCAGGAAGCCAATGAATAGCAGAGCAGCAGAAGTCTAAAGGACCTTTGGTGATGTCATCATCATGTGACCAGTGCAGAGGACTGGTGAAAGACCTGTGGCATATCACTGTGAGGGGGCGGAGCTTCTGTGTGGTGCCTGAAGGAGAGGTTAGTGGTGTTCTGGGATAACATTACATCCTAGAAAAGCTGGGAGTTGTAGTTTTGTCCTATTATATGTTTCTCAATGTAATTTAAACGTATGCCCTAGCACAGGCTGGTAATGCTGGGAGTTGTAGTTCTCTCCTCTTATACCGCCTCTTTGGAATGTATACAGTCTGGCCATACTGGGGGTTATAGTTATTTCTTTTTAAAGCTCTTACCTGGTACAACTAGATGATGTCCTATAATCTGGACATGCTGAGAGTTGTAGTTCTCTTTTCTTAGGCTGGATTCTCATCACAGTTTAGTTTTCCGTTTTGCATGCAGGACTTTTTTCTGTCTAAAATAACGGATCTCCGACAGAAATGGCATAAACGGATGCGGAATGTGCAGAACTGATGCTTGAAATACAGGATCATTTTTTTTCCTTTATTTTTCTGTTTATCTGACGGATCAGAAGAACTGAAAACTAAACGGTGATATGAACCCGGCCTTATACTCTGTGTGATATCTACTTGTATCTGATCATAACAGCCTGGACATGCTGGGAGTTGTAGTTCTCTCCACTTTCACCTCTCCATGTGTTGCTCCCTAATTTCCAATAATAATCTGGTGATGATGAGACTTGTAGTTCCCTTGTCACTATTATAATGTTCTGCAGCAGCTGAGGTGTGTATTACTTGTTCACTTCTGTGCTGGTGACGGTCGCTGTTCTGCCGTCATAGGAGCACAACAACGAAAATCACCGCAGTTCCGGATCTGGCACTTCATGGACGACAACACCTGACGGATCCCGCTGACTATGATGAGATCTGTCAGGTTTCCATCTTCCAGGCTATAAAATTGTGTCCAGCATTTATGACCTGATCCACGAATGAGGCCCCAACACAGATGTGAACGAAGCTTTATATGTTCTGCAGCAGCTGAGGTATGCATTAGGAGGTTCTGACAGTTCATAAGGCAAGGGGGGCTATGGTGGCACTGGTATACTATTATGCCAGCACCACCATAGCACCCCCTGTGTGCTGCTTATAGTGGACAGTGCCCTCAGACAATGAATGGGGACAATCAAAAGCGGGTTTTTTCCCGGTATTGAGACCCTATGACGGATCTCAATACCGGAAAATAGAAACGCTAGTGTGAAAGTAGCTCCTAATGTCTACACGGCTGCAACTGCTAGGGGTATGGCAGGGGAGAAGCCAGGGCAGGTGGTGGGATGGGCCAGTGGACGGAGTTAGTGGGGCCCCATTAAGATTCTTGCTATGGGGCCCAAGGATTTCTATGTACGCCCCTGCCCCTGGTGCAGTCTAATAGACAGTCAGGACCTTGTTTGTGATGATGAGCTGCCCTTTTCACTACCTTTCTAACCGTCCTGGATCTGTCAGGACATTCACATATTTTGGCAGCTGTGCCACAGTCTCAGGGTACACAACATGGTCTTCAGGGTCTCCAGCAGCTCCTTAGCTCTATCACCAGATCTCTACCCCATTGAGAATTTCTGGGACTGGATGGGGCGACAGATCTCCCATCCACAGCAGCCGATAACCACCTTGTCTAAACTATTGCTCCAAGATGCAAGAGCTTGGAATGACCCCAAGAGGATATTCAGCATCTGTATGACCACGACCACAGGAGGATATCCAGCATCTGCATGACCGCCACCACAGGAGGATATCCAGCATCTGTATGACTGCCACCAGAGGAAGATATCCAGCATCTGTATGACTGCCACCAGAGGAAGATATCCAGCATCTGTATGACCGCCACCACAGGTGGATTTCCAGGATCTGTATGACCACCACCACAGGACAATATCCAGCATCTGTATGACCGCCACCACAGGAGGATATACAGCATCTGTATAACCGCCACCACAGGAGGTTATCCAGCGTCTGTACGACCTCCACCATAGGAGGATACCCAGCTCCTGTATTCGCCATGGCAGAGGGGGGAGGGGATAGTGGGGGTCTGCCGTCCTCCTCACTTCCATGCTGTGAAGGCAAATAGCAATGCCGACTCCTAGAGGCCCTCAAGAAGGGGGAGAGTTTTAAAAATGTAGAGAGGATGTAGGTGGATCTATCCTGTTGGATAGACAAGCATGGACTGAGTGCCTTCCGAGAGAGAAGGGTTGAGACTGTGTGGTTTTTACCTACAACCGGGTCCAGGGATGCAAAAAAGAATGTGGGCTGTCTTAGATGGAGGGGCAGTGAAACATGCCCTCCGAGGAAAAGGATAGTGGAGATCCTTCTCAAGATGGGGTTCAAAGCAAGTGACTTCCTTGCCCTGATCCATCTTTTTGGTACCTTGGAGTTCTATATCAGCTTTGTCCAGCCGGAGGGCCTTGGGCTTTTCTGGTTGGGCTATGAGCTGATGAGTCAGATTGGCGGGAATTCTTTATTCAAGCAATCACCTGCCATAATAAAGTCAAGATAGTGACAGTTCTGACTTGTAACAAGTCGCTTTTTGGCATTCACATCATGACTTGGCTGAGCAGGTATGGGGAAGATCAGGAGACTGGAGCGTGCTGAGGAGACCTCGTCCTCATCCTCCCACTACAAAAGTGCAGATGAGGACAGTGAGGCGAATCTCAAACTAGAAGGAAACGGGTAACCAGAAAGAACAGAGCAAAATCTTCCTGTACCCCAAAATCTTCCTGTATCCCAACCAAGTTGCCTAAGGAATGGGAAACGAGCTCCCCTCTGGTAGAACTCTCCGACCAGTTTCAAACCCTGGACAAAATCTCTGTATCCTGTTCTTCTGGGGAGGAGGTCGAGGGTAAGGAACTGGAGGCGTTGGTGGGAGAGTCTCCAGGAGGCCCCTCTCTGGTGAGGATACAAGGTCCTCTGGAGGGGAGGCAGACTTAGAACCAGGAACTGAGGATGACAGGGTGGTGCGTGGGGGAGACCGCTATGGATACCACTGTCTCCCTAAATAGAAATCATACTGCTGTGGAAGATAGCCCAGGGAAAAGTGGGAAGGGCAGAAAGAAGGCCGTCTAACTTAATTACCATATATGGCGGCACTCACCCCTTTGACACTGGCATCCATTAATGTTGCCAGTATTGTTTGATATGGCTCGCTTTACAGACTTTGATTTTCTCAGCTGCACTTATGTTGACATTTTATTTTTGCAAGAAACCAGGCTGCCAGATTTGGTGTCTGTAAGGCAAAGAGAGAATGGAGGCGAGGCCTTCATATTGGTCTCTTGCTGAGCCGTATAGCCGGTTGGCGGTCCTTTTTACCTCTCTGGTTAAATGCCGATGAGTATTCGATTTGGAAATGGGAAGGTACTTGATACTGGATGTCCATGTGAGGGGAGAAGAACTTCACTGAATAAACATCAATAGTCCCTAATCTAAGTGGGACCACAAGTGTCTCTTCATGAAGATCAAGTCTTTTCTTTTTATGAGTTGGCAGGTGGTCTTTGGAGGGGATTTCAATACTGTCACAAGGTCCCGTGACAAGACAGGAGCCAGAGACCGGCTGGCTTACAATAGCGTCTTGTTAAATAGCATAGTTAGTGACACTTGCCTTGTGGATGTCCACATTCTGCACACCCCAGGCCACACAGGGTTCTCTTACTTTAGAGGTAGTCAGTGGTATTTTTTTTAAGGAGGAGACTACCTTTTCGCCGTTTGTTGAGGTGGAATTCTTTGATCACTGTTTGGTTTTATTTTCTTTGAACATTGCATATTTCCTCTGGATGGGAAGAGGTTACTGGAAGCTGAATTTGGCTCTCATGGAAGAAGTGGAAGTAAGACAATCCTTTGAGGACCTCCTTCAGAGCCAGGTACCGTTACTGGATCTCATTAGTAGTAAGTCTGAGTGGTGTGAGATATTCAAAAAAGGGTGGTGAAGTTCTTCTGCCAAATCTCAAGCCTCAGATCCCTGGACATGTACTGCCTCTATCGGGGTCTGAGGAGGATATATCCAGTGGATTTATCCAGGGTGAAATTTTTGGTTAAGAGGTGCCAGTATGATAGACACACATCTTTTATCTAACTGAAACTGTCCCTGAGTCAGGGTGCTGAGGAAGGTATTCATGATAGTGTTGATGAGTTGTATGAGAACAGTCAGCATTTGGACTACATTGAGGAGGAGGATCAGGCAGAGGTGGAGGACATAACTGAAGTGCATAGCTGTGGCTATGGCGGTACCAGTGGCACTTGTAGCCATGTTGGTGGTAGTGGCACTTGGGCCAAATATAGAGGTAGGAATCATGAGGGGACAAGGAGCCCATGACGTATCACAGGCTGAGAAAAGTGACAGAAATTATGATAATAATATTGATGATGATGATGGTGTGTTTGACAGGCCCTGGCAACCGGATCAGGGTGTGGAGGAGGTAATGACATAAAGGAGGGTGGTGGTGATAAAAAGTGGAGCTGATGTACGGCCAGAATATCAGATAATCCTGCTGGGGTAGATATGCTTCAAATGTAGTCAGCCTGGTGTAGGCTCAAAAGCTTTCAGACCAATGGCAAGTGGTGGTGGCAGAGATGTTCCAGTCGATGCTGGTGGTAGCTCTATGTGAGCCTCCTGTGTGCGAATTGTTCACTAAATTGCTAACCGCCAAAACCGTGCTAATGTGCAAGATCTTCAGGCAGAGAATAAGATGTGAAATGTAGGAACTCTGGCTGTTCTTCAGCAAGTGATGCAGCATCACAGGCCCCACATGGGAAATGTAACTGGCCAGCAATGTGAGCAGGACCGTCCTCCTCTCGTCCTCATTTTAGTAACCAGGCCATGTGGTAGTACATGGTGGTTGTTGTCATCATCACTGTCAACATCATCAGCTACTGGTTCTCCTGCTCCTACTCCTCCTGCATTTTATCCTCAGTCATCCATAACAGAAAGTGTGGGCAGGAAAAAAGAAAGCATCCTGTAGTCCGCTCCAGGGGCCCGAGATGATGCGGCACAGTCACTAGTGAGACGCGCTCAAGGACCTCTTGGTACTTGTGTTACACACATGTAGAGTATTACCAGACGATGCATGTAATCCCCGCACAGCTGCTGGGCCTGCGGACCACACATCAGGGGTTACGCCTTCTTAAAGACCTTGTCAGATCCATATGCACAACAAGGGGGTCATTATCTATGTCACTTAACCCCTTCACCACTGAGACCTCTTCCAGCTGAGTTGCATTTCAGGAGCTTTTCACCATCTGCAGACCACATTCCTGGGTGACTGTAAGCTGCACGCTCATCATTTTATATGTACGTGTTACAATTATAGGATGGGGGCAGAACCTGCAGACGACATGATATCATCCGGTCCCATCTCCAACCTGAAGAACTGGTCTGACATAAATCTCTACGATATCACTGAAAGTTTCCACCAAAGGACTGTCTTCTTGCCACAAGCTTATCATCAGATATGAGTGGCTGTTAACCCCTTCAAGACTGAAATCCAGAAGACATCACATTGGAGGAGTGGATGAAGAAAAACAACACTATGCAGGAAAAGTGAACAAATCCCTTTATGTCTCTTAAGGCCTCATGCACATGACCGTTTTTCGGGTCCGCATCCGAGCCGAGGTCAGGCAGGGGATTGCAGTGTTTGGGGTGCCCTGCCAGCGCTGCGATTGGCTGGAACAACGCATCAGAGGGAACAGGAAGAATCCCTCTGCATGCAGTCATTCTAGCTGGACCTGTACCCCTCTGTGCTGTACATTGGCTTGCTGGGACTTGTGGTGCACCACCACAGCTATATTGATTCCTCTCCTGTGAAAAGAAGATTTTCTGGAACTGCTGCAGTGAACACTTTATTTTGTGTTCATCTGCAGACGTTCCAGAGCCCTAATCCACCCCCCAAGTCCCTATCCCCCTCCCCCTCCCACATACACTTTTGGCAGACGAGAAACAATTAGTGACTTTTTTGTCCTTTTTTCTGTGTGTGAGCTGTGACCGCCAGTGAGTACATCAGCACCTCAGATCATTCTTCTATATATCTATATGTAAATTTCAGGTAGCGTTGGTGAGTTTGTTTAGGTTTTTGCACACATCTGCGTGTGTGCGTCCTGCACGTGCTGAGTGCGTCAGTGCCCTTTTTTTTTTTCAATCAGTGTAAGAAAACAACTTAGTTTTATATATATATATGCACATCTATAACACAAAAGAAAATTAAACCAGCGCCTCCATAATGTATATAAATAAAGGCATAGAACTGCAAGTAGCAGCAGACTGAGCAATGAATAGATGAGAGTGTAAACGGCTGTACTTTCCGCTCTGTGTGCATATTATTGGTGGGAATCTGTCGGGCCCCTCTACCGGCGACAAGGCAGCTGCTGACAGATGGGACCTGCTCTAACACAGGTTACTGCTTCATACTGTTCACCTGTGGCTTTGTGCATTAAGCAGGCTGCTGCTACTTGTAGTTCTACGCATTATGTAGCACCCCGGCTAATGTGCTCTTGTGCTTTTATTTATATACATTATAAAGGTGCTGCTTTAATTTTCTTTTGTGTTGTATATGTGGGGGAGTGGCGTCCCCTGTGAACCCTGCCCCCGCCCATCTACCTTGTCCTTTAAACCATAGTATCTCGTAGCTGGATTCTCTTGCACAGAAACTTGTGGGCCAAAAGCACAGGAGAGGCCTGTGTTAGGCCTCGTTCACACTTCAGTTATTTCCATCAGTTAGGCCTCTTGCACACGGCCGTGTGTCCCCCGTGGCCGTATTGCGGCCCGCATTCGGTGGGTCTGCAATACACGGGGCACCGGCCGCGTGCATTCCAGTTCACTGTAATGGGTCCGCAAATCCAGAGGTGCGGAAGGAACGGAACCACGGAACGGAAGCACTACAGAGCGCTTTTGTGGGGTTCTGTTCGTGCTTCCGTTCCGCAAAAAGATAGAACTTGTTCTATCTTTTTGCGGGACGGACGGATCGCGGACCCCATTCAAGTGAATTTGGGGTCCACAGTACGGGAACGGCCAGCACTCAATAGTGTGGGACTTACTGCACTCACTGCTGGATAAGGGTCACCACCTCTATGTGGATAATTATTATACCAGCATCCCCCTATTCAGGTCCATAACTGCCAGAGGTGCTGTGGCGTGTGGCACAGTACGCAAAAATCAGAGAGCCTCCCTAGATCCCTGGTAGGGCAACCACTGAGAAAGGGCGATGTCCTTGTACTGCCCACCATTCACACTAACACCAGCTCCCTGCCCCCTGTGCGAGGTAACACTACCACTGCCCCCAAACCAGACCGCATCCTAGACTACAACAGGCACATGGGAGGGTTGATCTTTCCGATCAAGTTCTAAAAGCCCTAAGCAGAGGAACAGCAGCGCACAGCAGGGGAAAATGGGTAATAAAATGTGCGGTACATTTTCTCCTATTACCCCTTGAGGAAGTGAAAAATGTTGGCCTAAATCGACATTTTCATAGCCGAGTGTTTTTTTTAGCCATATGACAGTCCTTCCCTTCTGAACCCTGCAATGCACCCATACATCATTTTTTGACCGCATACTCGGGAGAAGATGGGTAACAAAATGTTGGCGTATTTTCTCCTGTTACCCCTTGTGAAAGTGAAAGATTTGGGCCTAAAGTCACAGTTTCTTGTAAAAAATGTAATTTTATATTTTCCCAGTCAATTCTATGAAATACCTTTTGGGTCAAAGTGCTCACTACACACCTTGAATGCTTCCTTGAGGGGTCTAGTTTCCAAAATAGGGTAAATTTTTTGGGGTTTCCACTGTAGGGGTACCTCAGCGTGTCTTCATAAGCAACATATCTCCAAAAACCATCCCAGCAAAATCTGCCCTCCAAAAGTCATATGGCGCTCCTTCTCTACTGAGCCCTGCCATTCGCCCATACATCAGTTTAGGACAACATATGGAGTGTTTTTGGAAACTGTAGAATTATTAGAATGATTAAATGCAAAAAAAAGGACATTTTTAAATTTCATCTCCATTTTGATTTAATTCCTGGGAAACACGTAGAGTTTGTAAAAACTGTTTCAAATAACTTGAGTTATTTAGTTTCTAAAATGGGGTCACTTTTGGGTCATGTCACGTGATGAGCGGCAGGGGTCATATTCGAATTTGCGATATTTCGCGAATATTCGCGAATTCGAATATTTGTTATATTCTACGATTTTTTTTACTTGAAAAATCGACAATTTAATGATCGCATAATATGCAAATTTTTATCACAATTTTTTTTTTGAATTGCCGAGCAAAAACATGATTCATCCCTGCTCCTTGCTTGTGGGCCAATGAGTCATAGCACTATATTTGTTTTTTCAAATATTCGTAATATTCTAAAACAAGAATATATAGCAATATAGCGAATATTTGAAAAAAATTACAACTATTAGACAAAGAAGATTATAGCACTATATTAGCTAAATTGCTCTATATTCGTTTTTTCTAATATTCGCTATATTGCTATATATTCTTGTTTTAGAATATTACGAATATTCGAAAAAACAAATATATTAGATGTAGTGCTATATATTAGTTTTTTAGAATATTCATCATTTTTCCCATTTAAAGTCATGATTCCTTCCTGCTTCTTGCTTGTGGGCCAATGAGTCATGTTTTTCTCGGCTATTGAAAAATTTGCGGTAAAAATTAGCATTACGAAAATTCGCAATAAAAAAATCTCAAATATTCGAAATTACGAATATATATCTGTCACGGAACCATGAACCAGACGTACAACAAGAGATAAATGAAAATAAGAAGGCTTTATTGAAAACGGATGGTGAAACCGAGCAGAGTCTTTGCGAAGCCAGAGGTCAGGAACCAGAAGGGTAGTCAGACGAAGCCAGGATCAGGAACCAGCAGGGTAGTCAGACGAAGCCAGGATCAGGAACCAGCAGGGTAGTCAGACGAAGCCAGGATCAGGAACCAGCAGGGTAGTCAGACGAAGCCAGGATCAGGAACCAGAAGCAGCAGCAGTCTTAGAAGCATGTGAACACAAGAGGACCAAGCAAGGAACTGAAGCCACAGACCTCCTATATATATGAGCTAGGCATCCAGCTCCTCCCAGGGGAAGGAGGAGCCGCAGGGTGGAAGGCTACAAGAAACCCAGACCCCAAGATGGCCGCCAGCACATGTCAAACGAAGGAGAGCAGCAAGCAGGTAAGACCATGACAGTACCTCCCCCTCAAGGGCCCCTCCTCCGCGGAGCACAAAACGGTTTCTGAGGGAAGCGTGCGTGGAAGGCTCGGAGCAAGGCAGGAGCATGGGCATCTGCGGAGGGAACCCAGGAACGCTCCTCTGGACCATAACCACGCCAATGGACCAAAAACTGCAACCGACCGCGGACCAGGCGTGAGTCCAGGATATTGCTCACCTCATATTCCTCACGATTGCCCACTTGGACCGGACGAGGCCGAGGAACCGAGGAAGTGAAACGATTACACACCAGTGGCTTCAACAGGGAGACATGAAACACGTTGGAGATCCGCATGCCAGGAGGAAGCGCAAGGGCATAGGCTACCGGGTTTACCCTGCGAAGCACTCGGAAGGGACCAACAAAGCGAGGCGCCAGCTTGGGAGTGGGCACTCGAAGGTTGAGGTTGCGGGTGGACAACCATACACGGTCTCCGACCTGGTAGGAAGGAGCAGGAGCTCGTCTGCGATCAGCCTGGAGTCTCTGGCGCTGCGCAGAGACCTCAAGGGACTTCTGGATCTGTACCCAAGAAGCACGTAGGACGGAAAGGTGATCCTCCACAGCCGGAATATCCTGGGGAGAGAATACCTCCGGTAACACGGCAGGTTGGAACCCATAATTGGCCATGAAGGGAGACGTCCCAGAGGAAGAGTTCACCGCCGTGTTCCTGGCAAACTCAGCCCAAGGCAGGAGGTCAACCCAATTGTCTTGGTGATCGGAGACATAGCAACGAAGGAATTGCTCCAAGGCCTGATTGGATCGTTCTGCGGCCCCATTGGACTGAGGGTGGTAGGCCGAGGAGAAGGAGAGATGAATCCCCAACTGGGAGCAAAAGGCGCGCCAGAACCTGGACACAAACTGACTCCCCCGATCCGACACAATCTCCTTAGGCAAACCGTGCAACCGGAAGACCTCCCTGGCAAAAATCGTGGCCAACTCTTGTGCAGAGGGTAACTTCTTGAGAGGAACACAGTGGCACATTTTGGAAAACCGATCCACAATCATGAGAATGACCGTATGGCCTCGGGATGCAGGGAGGTCCACAATGAAATCCATCCCCAGGTGTGACCATGGGCGCTCCCCGGTGGCTATGGGTTGCAGAAGGCCCAACGGAAGGTGCCGAGGGGACTTACTCTGGGCACAAACGGAGCATGCCGCTACATATGCGGCGATGTCGGAACGTAGGGAAGGCCACCAGAACAGACGTGAAACAGCCCAGGACAGCTGATTCTTTCCAGGATGCCCCGCGGTCTTGGAGTTATGGTAGGTTCGCAACAACCGAGTGCGCAACTCCTCAGGCACAAAACATCTGCCGTTGGGTCTCCCAGAGGGAGCACCAGATTGAGCCGCCAAAATCTGCTCACCCAGGGGAGAGGTCAGGCTGGTGCGAATGGCGGCCAGGATCTGATTCGGAGGTATGACCGAAGTCGGAATCGACTCCTCCCTGGACAGCTCGGAGTACTGCCGTGATAAGGCATCCGCCCTGATGTTCTTGGAACCGGGTAGGTAGGAGACCACGTAATTAAAACGTGACAAGAACAGAGCCCATCTGGCCTGACGTGGTGTCAATCTCTTGGCCTCAGAAAGGTAGGTCAGATTCTTGTGGTCCGTCAGGATGAGAACCGGAACCACCGAACCCTCGAGCAAGTGCCTCCATTCTTTGAGGGCCTGCACGATGGCCAATAACTCCCTGTCACCAATCTGATAGTTGCACTCCGCGGAAGACAGTTTCCGGGAGTAAAACCCACAAGGAAGCAGAGGACCCTCTGGTGTTCTACGCTGAGACAGAAGGGCGCCTACTCCCGTCTCAGACGCGTCCACCTCGAGGACAAAGGGCAACCCAGGGTTGGGATGCGACAGAATCGGAGCCGACACAAAGGCGGACTTTAGGGCCTCAAAAGCTCGGATGGCCTCGAGCGGCCAGACCTGGGAATTACTGCCCTTCCTGGTCAGATCCGTGAGAGGCTTGGCCAGCATGGAAAAGTCCCTGATGAACTTCCGATAATAATTGGCGAAGCCCAAAAAGCGCTGCAGGGAACGAAGACCACTGGGCTGGGGCCACTGTAAGACAGCCGAAACCTTCTCAGGATCCATGGAGAACCCCTCAGCGGAAATGATGTAACCTAAGAAGGTTACCTGGGATCGGTGAAATTCGCATTTCTCAAGCTTACCGAACAGCTTGTTCTCTCGTAACCGTTGCAACACTCGTCTGACATCCAGAATGTGGGCCTCCATGGATTCAGAATATACCAAGATGTCATCCAAATAGACTACCACACACTGCTGCAACAGGTCACGGAAAACATCGTTGATGAATTCCTGAAAGACTGCGGGCGCATTGCACAACCCAAAGGGCATAACCAAGGATTCGTAATGACCGGTCCTGGTGTTAAACGCGGTCTTCCACTCATCGCCCGCCTTGATCCTTACCAGGTTATACGCCGCCCTCAGGTCGAGTTTGGTAAAGACCGTGGCCCCTTTAAGGCGATCGAACAGCTCGGAAATCAAGGGTATCGGGTAAGCGTTCTTGATCGTGATGCGATTGAGACCCCTGTAATCGATGCAAGGCCTCAACTCACCGCCCTTCTTTTTCACAAAGAAAAATCCAGCCCCTGCCGGGGACGAAGATTTGCGAATGTGTCCGCGTGAAAGCGCCTCCCTCACGTACTCCTCCATGGCCTCATTCTCCGCTACCGACAGTGGATAGACTTTGCCACGAGGAGGAACGGCACCAGATTGTAACTCTATGGCACAATCGTATGGGCGGTGCGGAGGTAGGGCAACCGCGCGCACCTTATCGAATACATCCCGGTACTCCTCGTATTCAGGAGGCAACAGAGAGTCCGAGGAAGTACACAGCAACTTGACAGACCCATGGATGCAACTAGCCCCACACTGCGGTGACCACGAGAGGATCTCGACCGATCTCCAATCGAAAGTCGGATTATGCTTCTGGAGCCAGGGGTACCCCAAGACCACCGAGTAGTGTGGAGACGAAATAACCTGGAGGCAGACCGACTCTCTGTGAACGGCACCAATGGCTATCCCCACTGGAAGGGTCTCATGAGTCACGTGTGGCGGCAGAAGGGGTCTGCCGTCTATTGCCTCAAGAGCCAGTGGGGAACCTCGAGCCTGCAGAGGAATGGAATTGGCGGCAGCGAACACACTATCAATGAACAAACCACCAGCACCAGAGTCCACCAACGCCTGGGTCGTCACCGAGCCCCCGACCCAGGAGAGGACAACAGTGATCAGTGGTTTGTCAACACGGGAAACCGGGGACGAGGAGACTCCACCCAAGATCTGCCCCCGACAGGATCTCAGGGTACGATTGTTTCCCGGACGGTTCGGACATGCCAACCGAAAATGCCCACCGAGACCACAGTACATGCATCGGCCCTCGCGTCTCCGGAGTGCCCTCTCCCCCTCGGACAGGCGAGCAAACCCCAGCTGCATGGGTTCACCCCCAGACAAGTCATCCCCAGGAGGCGTGGGAGGAGAGGGAGGCACGGGTGGGACAGCAAACGTAGGCACCAATCTGTTAGAAGACCTCCGCAGGTTCTCCTTAAAGGAAGGTCTCTCCCTGAGTCTGGTGTCAATCAAAATCAGGAACGAAATAAGAGACTCGAGCTCAACTGGTAGGTCCTTAGCTGCAACCTCATCCTTCAAGGCATCCGAGAGACCATGAGAGAAAGCAGCGACCAGAGCCTCATTATTCCAGCCCACCTCTGCTGCCAGGGTACGAAACTCAATGGCGTATTCAGCTACGGATCGTGAACCCTGTCTGATGGACATAAGGAGCTTCGCAGCAGAGGCAGCACGAGCCGGCACATCGAATACCTTCCGAAGAGAAGCAACAAAACCGGAAAACTCGGCAACCACCGGATTGTTGTTCTCCCATAAAGGGCTGGCCCAGGCCAAGGCCTTGTCCGAGAGCAGCGAGATCAAGAAGCCCACCTTTGATCTCTCAGTAGGAAAGGCATGTGGCAGCAACTCGAAATAAATGCCCACCTGGTTAAGGAAACCTCGGCACTGAGTTGGCTCTCCCCCAAAGCACTGTGGAAGAGGGGCAGAACCGGTCATACCCCGACACACCGCAGGCGCAACAACAGGTGTCGGGGTAGACTCTGGCGCAACAACCGGAGCGGCAGTAGGAGCGAGCCCAGGAGCGACAACCGACCCATCGGCAACGGGAGCGAAATGAGCCGTGCGTTCAAGCAGGGTTTGCAACGCCACAGCGAACCGACCCAACAGGTGATCCTGCTGATCAAGTCTGGCAACCAGCGTGGATGGCCCTGTACCGTCAGAATTCATGGCTTGGTCCTAATGTCACGGAACCATGAACCAGACGTACAACAAGAGATAAATGAAAATAAGAAGGCTTTATTGAAAACGGATGGTGAAACCGAGCAGAGTCTTTGCGAAGCCAGAGGTCAGGAACCAGAAGGGTAGTCAGACGAAGCCAGGATCAGGAACCAGCAGGGTAGTCAGACGAAGCCAGGATCAGGAACCAGCAGGGTAGTCAGACGAAGCCAGGATCAGGAACCAGCAGGGTAGTCAGACGAAGCCAGGATCAGGAACCAGAAGCAGCAGCAGTCTTAGAAGCATGTGAACACAAGAGGACCAAGCAAGGAACTGAAGCCACAGACCTCCTATATATATGAGCTAGGCATCCAGCTCCTCCCAGGGGAAGGAGGAGCCGCAGGGTGGAAGGCTACAAGAAACCCAGACCCCAAGATGGCCGCCAGCACATGTCAAACGAAGGAGAGCAGCAAGCAGGTAAGACCATGACAATATCACTATATTCTAAATATTTGTGAATTTTCGAAGTACCTATATTCACGATAAAAATTCGCAATTCGAATATTCGTGATCAACACTAGTCACGAATACAGGGGAGGGGAGGGACACAGAACTAGGCCTCAAGGCTAGGGAGAGGGAAAAGGTCACCTCCTAGGAAGCCCTTAAACCTGGCCCTGACTCCTGTCCGTATGTACACTCACCTAAAGAATTATTAGTGCCCCCATACTAATACGGTGTTGGACCCCCTTTTGCCTTCAGAACTGCCTTAATTCTTCGTGGCATTGATTCCACAAGGTGCTGATAGCATTCTTTAGAAATGTTGGCCCATATTGATAGGAGAGCATCTTGCAGTTGATGGAGATTTGAGGGATGCACATCCAGGGCACGAAGCTCCCGTTCCACCACATCCCAGGGATGCTCTATTGGGTTGAGATCTGGTGACTGTGGGGCCATTTTAGTCCAGTGAACTCATTGTCATGTTCAAGAAACCAATTTGAAATGATTGGAGCTTTGTGACATGGTGCATTATCCTGCTGGAAGTAGCCATCAGAGGATGGATACATGTTCTCATTCTGTTTACGCCAAATTCGGACTCTACCATTTGAATGTCTCAATAGAATTCGAGACTCATCAGACCAGGCAACATTTTTCCAGTCTTCAGCAGTCCAATTTTGGTTAACTCGTGCAAATTGTAGCCTCTTTTTCCTATTTGTAGTGGAGATGAGTGGTACCTGGTGGGGTCTTCTGCTGTTGTAGCCCATCCGCCTCAAGGTTGTGCGTGTTGTGGCTTCACAAATGCTTTGCTGCAGGCCTCGGTTGTAACGAGTGGTTATTTCAGTCAATGTTGCTCTTCTATCAGCTTGAATCAGTCGGCCGATTCTCCTCTGACCTCTAGCATCCACAAGGCATTTTTGCCCACAGGACTGCCGCATACTGGATGTTTTTCCCTTTTCACACCATTCTTTGTAAACCCTAGAAATGGTTGTGCGTGAAAATCCCAGTAACTGAGCATATTGTGAAATACTCAGACCGGCCCGTCTGGCACCAACCATGCCACGCTCAAAATTGCTTAAATCACCTTTCTTTCCCATTCTGACATTCAGTTTGGAGTTCAGGAGATTGTCTTCCAAATCCAAGCAGAGAATATCAACCACATGGTATGAAGTGTGAGACCAAACTAAGTAGGGAAGCAGTAATGACCACGGGCTGCACTTGACAACACTGAGAATCAAGAGACAATTAACCTCACGTGCAGTCAGTCCCCCCAACTTCTAACCTCTGTCACAGAAGGTACCATGACAATACCCCCCCCCCCCCTTCTATGGGTGACCTCGGACACCCAGGACTGACCTTACCCAGATTAGCCCTGTGAAAAGCTTTCACAAGGTGACTGGCATTAACGTCGGCCGCTGGAACCCACATTCTCTCCTCTGGACCGTAACCCTTCCAGTGAACGATATACTGGAGGGATCTATGGAGAATTCAGTAGTAGACTACCCTGGCGATCTGAAATTCAAGATTAACGTCCACCATGACAGGAGATGGTGGCAGGGAGGACGATTCAGCAGGTTCGACATATCTCTTCAGTAATGATTTGTGGAAAACATTATGAAGCTTTAAAGCCTGTGGAAGTTCAAGTCGAAAGGCTACCAGGTTAATAATGGCAGAGATCTTATATGGACCAATAAACCTTGGGCCCAACTTCCACGAAGGTACTTTCAACTTAATGTATCTTGTGGACAGCCACACAGAATCACCCACTCTCAGGTCCGGACCAGTCATACGTCTCTTGTCAGCCATTCGTTTATACTTCTTGCCCATCTTTTTCAGATTATTATTTTCCGCCAATTAGATGACAAAGAAGAGGAAAATCTTTCCTCTTCAGGTACAACAGAAATCTCAGTACCAGATAATGTGCCAAACTGCGGATGGAACCCATATACCCAAAAAAACGGTGACCTATCAGTGGACTCCTGCCTACGGTTTTTATAGCGAACTCGGCCAAAGACAAAAAAGAAGACCACTCCTCCTGATTCTCTGAGACAAAACATCTTAGATAAGTTTCCAGATTCTGGTTAGTGCGCTCAGTCTATACGTTAGACTGAGGGTGAAAGGCCGAAGAGAAAGACAATTGGACCCCCAAGCGAGTGCAAAACTCCTTCCAGAACCTGGAAACAAACTGAGTCCCTCTATCAGACACCACATCAGAGGGAATGCCGTGTAGCTTCACAATGTTATCAACAAACACTTGTGCAAGAGTTTTAGCATTAGGTAGCCCTGGTAATGCTACAAAGTGCAACATCTTACTGAAGCGATCAACAACCACCAGAATCACAGTTTTTCCTGAGGAATTTGGCAAATCTGTGATAAAGTGCATGGATAAATGAGTCCAAGGTCTGGACGGGATGGACAACGGAAGTAGAGATCCTGAAGGCCGAGTATGTGTCACCATAGCACGTGCACAAGTACTACAGGCTGACACGTAGCCCTCCACACATTTACGAAACCCCGGCCACCAGAATCTATGAGAGATGAAATCTACCATGGATCTGCTCCCTGGGTGTCCTGTAAGATCAGTACAGTGATGTTCCTCGAACACCTTGTGCCATAATTCAGAAGAAACAAACAACTTTCCCGGAGGACAAGAATCTGGTGCATCTCCCTGGGCCTCCAACACCCCTGCCTCAAGGTCGGGATAAAGAGCGGATATTACTACACCTTCAGACAAGATAGGACCAGGATCTTCTGAATTCCCCCCCTTCCCCCAAGAAAGCTACGCGACAAGGCATCCGCCTTGACGTTCTTAATCCCAGGGCGATAGGTGACAATGAAATTAAATCTAGTAAAAAAGAACGACCATCTGGCCTGCCTTGGGTTCAGACATTTAGCCGACTACAGGTAAGCAAGATTTTTGTGATCGGTAATTACTGTAATGGGATGAACCGCTCCTTCCAACCAATGACGCCATTCCTCAAAAAGCCAACTTAATGGCCAGCAATTCTCTATTGCCTACGTCATAATTTCTTTCAGCAGCCGAGAGTTTCTTAGAGAAGAAAGGCTTAACCACAGTCGAGTAGTTAAAAAAAAATTTGCAGTAGTAGTTGGTGAACCCAAAAAATCACATAAGCGCTTTCAAATTTTCCCAGTCCAACACCGCACGGACATTTTCAGGATCAATACGAAAACCTTTAAATGAGAGTAAGTAACCCAGGAATTGCACTTCCGGAACTGCAAATACACACTTTTCCATCTTAGCATACAATTTATTCTCTCTTAGCATCTGTAACACTTTTCTCACGTGATCCTGATGAGTCTCCATGTCTGGAGAATAAATTAGTATATCATCCAGATACACCACAACAAACCTGCCCACCAGATGATGGAATATGTCATTCATGAAATGTTGAAAAACCACAGGGGGATTGGTCAACCCAAAAGGCATGACCATATTCTCAAAATGACCCTCAGGGTTTTAAAGGCCGTCTTCCATTTGTTCCTCTCCTTGATCCTTACCAGATTATATGCCCCCTCAAATCCAGTTTAGAGAACATCTTGGCACCAACAATTTGATTGAACAAATCTGGGATCAAAGGAAGGGGGTAAGGGTCACGAACAGTAATGCGATTAAGCTCACGGAAATCCAGACATGGCCTAAGAGTACTTTTCTTTTTCTTAACAAAGAAAAACACTGCATCAGCTGGTCATTTCGATGGTCTAATATGTCCCTTAGCCAAACTCTCGGTGATATACTCTCGCATGGCTGCTCTTTCGGGTTCAGAAAGATTATTTAACCGAGATTTGGGCATTTTAGCTCCGGGAATAAGGTTGATAGGGCAATCATACTTACGGGGGGGGGGAAGGGGGGGGGGGGACGACTCCTGGGCTCCACTTTCAGAGAATACATGAGCAAAATCAGAAATAAACAAAGGTACAGCTTTAGTGGTTACAACAGAAAGCGATGTGCTAAGGCAGTTGTTTAAGCAATAATCACTCCAATCAAGAATCTGTCTCGCTTGCCAGTCAATGGTAGGATTATGTTTACTTAACCATGGTAAACCTAGCACCACTGGAGCAGGCAGACCCTCCAGTACAAAACACAAGATGGATTCTTGATGAAAATCACTCACCTTTAAACGGATGTCCTGCACAATTTGTGATAAACATTTTTGAGTGAGTGGAGCGGAATCAATTGCAAACACCGAAATATTTTTGTCTAATTCATTAGTTGTCAAGCCATGCATACAAACAAACTGACCATCAACTAGGTTAACCCCTGCCCCACTATCAATAAACACCTCAATTCCCAAAGTTTTGGAGTCTAGCGCCACCTTGGCCAACAGGAGAAATCGGATACTACCAGTTAGTGTTAGGCGGCAATGCTCGGCCGAACACTAGTTCGGCTCGAGCATAGCAATGCTCGGCACATTGCGATGTTCGGCCGAATACCACATGTGCTCGAGCGCGATGCTCGAGTCTCCTCCCCGCACGTTTGTTGGCTGTCATTCACTGTAATGTTGTAGCCATGTTGGCTGCTTGCATTACAGTGATTAGCTGGCCAGAACGCGTCATCGGGTGCTATATAGCACCCTATGACATGTGTCCAGCTCAGTATTAGTCAGGGAGAGCAGAAGGGAGAGATAGTGTAGGGATTGAAATAGCAATATTTTAGTTTTTATACTTGTTATAGACCCAAAAGTCCTTTTAAGGACTATTGTGTGTGGCAGCAATATATATTTTTAGTGCAACCTGCACTAAATTTCTAAAACTTGTTAAGAGACCCAAAAGTCCTTTTAAGGACTATAGTTGTATCTGGCAGCAATATATATTTTTAGCTCAACCTGCGCTAAATAGCTTGCAATTGTTTGGCCGCTGCAAACGGCGACATTATCTGTGCTACATCTCCTGTGCAACGTGTGCGCAGCCTAAAAATATCTGTGACATCCAGTGTACTTTTTCCGTAGACGGTGTCCGATGCGGATAGTTACATTACCCGCGCTACATTTCCTGTATAACGTTTGTGCAACCTAAATATCAGTGACATTAATTCAGTGTAATTTTTTATTAGGCGGTGGTGTCAGCGACATTACTTGCGCTATACCTCCTGTTTAACGTGTGCGCATCCTAAATATCAGTGACATTCATTCAGTGTAATCTTTTATTAGGCAGTGGTGACAGCGACATCGACATTACCTGCACTACATCTCCTGTTTAACGTGTGCGCTTCCTAAAAATATCTGTGACATTCTGTGTACTTTATTTGCGCATACACTTACAAAACCTGCGCTACTGTATGTGTGACATACTTGCAAGCATATATACCATTTAATATGCTCAAGGCAAGCAGTAAGGGATGGGGAAGTAGCCGTGCTGCTGATGGTGCACGCAGAGGCTGTGGCCCGGGGCGCGGTGAAACTGTGCCTGCTGCCAGAGCACAAGAAACACACTCATCCACCATACCTAGCTTTATGTCCCAGTTTGCAGGGCGGCGCAGGACACCATTCTCGAAGTCAGACCAGTGTGACCAGGTGGTGGGTTGGATTGCAGCAGATAATGCTTCCCGTCAGTTAAGCACCACCCTGTCTTCTACAAAGTCTAGTCTCAGTAGCCAAGAGTCTGGTCAACAGAATCCTCACTCTGATCCTCCTTTCTCCCACTATGGAGAGTCTTGGCAAACAAGTGATCCCACACTCGGATATTCCGAGGAGCTGTTTTCATTGCCATTCCTTAAAGGGAATCTGTCACCAGCATATTATCAATTTTTTTTTTTCATGAATCCATGTGTAATAAACTACCTTATATCCAGATGTCTTGTTCTTTTTATTGCGAGTCTTGTCATTTCTTCATAAAAAGGCTTTTTGTGATATGCAAATCAAGCTGTAAGGAGCCCAGAGGGGCGTTCTTCTTTCTCCACGGTGCCCAGGAACGCCCCTCTGAAGTGCCGTGCCCGCCGAAATTTGAAAACGAATACCTCCTACAAGTTCAGCTAAATCGCCTCCCAGAGGCGCGGCTGAGTGCTCAAACCCCCTCCCCCCCAGCGCCGCGCTCTGCGGCAAACACCCCGAACCTCCTCTCGCCGCATCCTAAATTCCGCGCAGGCACAGTGCCGGCGATTTCCTGCGCCTGCGCAATGATAAAAAGACTGAGGGCAACAGCGTCACAGGGACCGGCGCATGCCCAGTGACGCTGTTGAAGCTGTTGCCCTCAGTCTTTTTATCATTGCGCAGGCGCAGGAAATCGCCGGCACTGCGCCTGCGCGGAATTTAGGATGCGGCGAGAGGAGGTTCGGGGTGTTTGCCGCAGAGCGCGGCGCTGGGAGGGAGGGGGTTTGAGCACTCAATGAACTTGTAGGAGGTATTTGTTTTCAAATTTCGGCGGGCACGGCACTTCAGAGGGGCGTTCCTGGGCACCGTGGAGAAAGAAGAACGCCCCTCTGAGCTCCTTACAGCTTGATTTGCATATCACAAAAAGCCTTTTTATGAAGAAATGACAAGACTCGCAATAAAAAGAACAAGACATCTGGATATAAGGTAGTTTATTACACATGGATTCATGAAAAAAAAAAATTGATAATATGCTGGTGACAGATTCCCTTTAATTTGGGCCTCTCGCCATGCCCACTTGAAGAGGAGCATGAGGAGATCTTGTGCCCTGATTCCCAAACTCTTGAGCATCCACAGTCAGAAGAAGATGACGGTGGGGAACGGCAATTAGTGTTTCATGAGGGGAATGATGATGATGAGACACAGTTGCCAATAAGTCAACCGCAATTAGTGTCTCAAGAGGTTCATGATGAGGATGAGACACAGTTGTCAATAACTGAGGTTGTTGTTAGGTCAACAAGTCAGGAGGATGACCAGGGTGAGGAAGTGGAAGAGGAGGTGCTGGACGATTAAGTCACTGACCCAACCTGGGAAGGTGGCAAGCCGAGAGCGGACCGCAGTACAGAGGGGGAGGGAGCCGCAGCACAGCAACGGACTGGAAGAGGCAGTGGGGTAGCAAAAGGGAGAAGGCAGGCCACACCAAACAGGCCCAAAACTGTACCGTACCAAAATGAGTAGGGGCGTGAACACTGGCAACCTCACCACCACCAGTATGATCCGCCATATGGCATTAAAGCACCCTAATAGGTAGGCCGAATGCCTGGGTCCACAACCAGTGTCTGTGAGTAACACCACTGCCTCCTCCTCCCTTGTGTTACGTGCTGGCCATATCCCTGTCCAAGACACAGGCCCGGATGCCTCTCGCCATGCACTTGGACCTTCGCAAGCACCATCAGCTAGCACACCCACTTCTGTGTCCCAGCGCAGCGTACAGATGTCTATACCCCAGGTCTTTGAACGAAAGCGCAAATACCCAGACACCCACCCACAAACCATAGCACTAAATGCGCACCTTTCCAAATTGCTGGCCCTGGAAATGTTGCCATTTAGGCTTGTGGACACTGAGGCTTTCCGCAGTCTTATGGCGGCGGCAGTCCCGCGGTACTCTGTCCCCAGCCGCCAAGGATTGCAGGCCCTACTTCCATCAGGGTTTTTCCGCCGCCACCTATGTTTGTGGCTGCAACCTCCCCTTCTCCTCCTTCACTTCTACCTCTGAATTATCATCTTGCGTCATCCATCAGTCAGTAGCTGGAAGCAGTGTAGCACTGCAGTGGGGAAGCGGCAACAGGCCGTGCTGAAGCTGATCTGCTTAGGTGACAAACAGCACACCGCCGCAGAGCTGTGGCAGGGGATAAAACTGAGCTGTGGCTCTCGCCACTCAACTTACAATCAGGCATGGTTGTGTCTGATAATGGCTGTAACTTGGTGGCGGCTTTGGAGCTGGGCAACCTTAGACACATCCCATGCCAAGCCCACGTATTCAACCTTGTGGTTCAGTGGTTTCTAAGAACATACCCCAATTTGCCTGAGCTACTGGTGAAGGTGCGCCGCGTGTGTGCCCATTTCCGCAAGTCATCGACAGCTTCCGACGGTCTGTCAACGCTGCAGCAGCGCTTGCAATTGCCAGCTCAGCGGCTGTTGTGTGACGTGAGCACGCGCTGGAACTCCACGTTCCACATGTTGGCCAGGCTTTGTGAGCAGCAGAGGGCAGTAGTGGAATACCAGCTGCAACATGGTCGTCGCCTTTCCAGTTAGCTTCCGCTCTTTACAAGCGACGAGTGGGCATGGATGTCTGACCTCTGTGAGGTTTTACACAACTTTGAGGAATCAACACAGATGGTGAGCGGCGATAACGCTATTATCAGCGTCACCATCTCACTTCTGTGTCTTCTCAAACGCTCGCTGCTCACAATTAAGGACGAGGCTTTGCATCTGTAAGAGGTGGAAAAGGGGGAAGATATTATACAGTTTGATGATAGCCAGACCACCCTCAGTTTGTCTTCTCAGCGCGAATTGGAGGCTGAAGAGGAGGCGGAGCAGGAGACGGTTGTCTCAGCTACAGAGGGTAGTACCCATGGACGTTTAATCCCATCTGTTCAGTGTGGGTGGGCAGAAGAGCAGGAAGAGGATGAGGAGATTGGGAGTGATCCTCCTGATGACGACAGCGAAGTCTCGCCTGTTGGTACTCTGGCACACATAACTGACTTCATGTTAGGCTGCCTTTCTCACGACCTGCGCATTATACGCATTTTAAACAACACAGATTACTGGTTGTTCACCCTTCTCGACCCCCGCTACAAAGAGAACTTCTCATCTCTCATTCCTCTGGTGGAGAGAATGAGCAAAATGGTGCAATACCAGATGATCCTTGTTAAAAAATTGCTCCAAAAATTTCCATCTGACAACTCTGGCTATAGAGTCCGTACTTCCTTGGCAACCGAGGAGCGGAGACAAGGGGAACACACAGCAGTTCCAACAGAGGCAGAGCAACACTCTCCAAAGCCTGGGACAGTTTCATGACACCCCGCCAGCACCCTCACCCTGATGTGTGGCCTAGTGTCACAAGGAGAGAAAATTTTGGGAAGATGGTGGAGTACATAGCAGACCGTGTCAGCGTCCTCAATGATCCCTCAGTGCCTTACAACTACTGTGTGTCCAAGCTGGACATGTGGCACGAACTGACACTCTACATCTTGGAGGTTCTGGCCTACCCCGCTGCCAGCATTATGTCAGCGGGTATTTAGTGCTGCTGGGGGTATAATAACTGACAAGCGCATCCGCCTGTCAACTGAAAATGCTGATGGATTGCCCCTGACTTTTCTACTCCACCAGAGGAAAGCGGCTGAACATAAAGGCACTCTAAATGTGGCTTTTATGGTGTAGTGAATACACTTTATTCCCATGCACCCCTTCCACCACTAAAAAGGGTATATGGTTCAATCCTAATGTTTTACAGGAGTGATGGCCACAAGGAGAGAAAGGTGCTCATAGAGTGAGTATGTCAAATAAACAATGTCCTTCAAACACAGGTGAGTTAATTATGCTCACCTGTTCAGGTCGCATCAATCTTGGGCGCAACCACAATGATGGTCAACTGGAGAAGTTACAGGTGACTGGTTGGTACTGCCGGTTCTGTCCGAAATCTCCTTTGGCGGGGGCCAGACCACCGATCGGGTAAACGATTGTACTGGAGCTCCACTGGACCATAACAGTCAAGTGAGCGTGTGGACCCAAGGCGCAAGATCACAACCAGATGTTGAATATAGTAAGGTTTATTGGGAGACCAATGCATTTTGGGGTTCTACGGACCCCTTTATCAAGTCTTTAAAAAAGTATAAAATAGAAAGTAGTGTGCAAATAAAAAATGGTAATGAAACCAAAGTAATAGTTGCAATAATCCAACATTTGAAAGGGTGCTAACATATGACTGAGATGAGAGAAAAGTGATACATAATAAATATGAGGAAAAATAGAGCGTAAAAAATTATATATATATATATATGTGTATAGAAAGTAAAATTACTTAATAGTCCGAGTATAGGTAAACAATAAATAAATAAATTGATACATAATTCAAAGAGCTTGATGATCAAAATATAATTAAATAAATAAATCAATGCATAATTCAAAAAAGCTTGTGGATCAAGTTATGAATAAATAATTAAAAACAATGGATGTGCACTCCATATAAAACCAAATCATAGTACTTCTAGTGTTGGTTTGAGCTCAAGGGCTTACTGGAGGAAGCACGGCCGTTCGCTGTCAGCACATGGGGCGTCTAATTCGCTGTGCGCGTAGAGCCCGCGCTTACAGAGGAGATTTAGAGGTGTGGAGTGGGAAGGGACCAGGAGCGCAGATCGGACAGCGTCTCTGGCAAGGCGGTGATACTAAGGAAGATGCTGAATTAAGCGCTCGGCGAGTGGAGCGATGCAGATGGTGGCTGTACAGGGAGAGGATGTAATTCAGAAACAAATAAAGTATATAATGAGAGAAAGGAACCTATGTGATATACAGGGGATGGGTGATATATGGGTGGTATGTATCGCTCACAAGAGGAGAGGAATCTTAACCCCTTAAGGACTCAGCCCTATTTCACCTTAAGGACTTGGCCATTTTTTGCAAATCTGACCAGTGTCACTTTAAGTGCTCATAACTTTAAAACGCTTTGACTTACCCAGGCCGTTCTGAGATTTTTTTTTTGTCACATATTGTACTTCATGACACTGCTAAAATTGGGTCAAAAAAGTTAATTTTTGTGCATAAAAAAATACAATTTTTACCGAAAAATTTGAAAAATTAGCAAATTTCAAAGTTTCAGTTTCTCTACCTCTGTAATACATAGTAATACCCCCAAAAATTGTGATGACTTTACATTCCCCATATGTCTACTTCATGTTTGTAGCATTTTGGGAATGATATTTTATTTTTTGGGGATGTTACAAGGCTTAGAAGTTTAGAAGCAAATTTAGAAATTTTTCAGAAATCTTCAAAATCCCAGTTCAGGTTTGAAGTCATATTGTGAGGCTTAGATAATAGAAACCTCCCAAAAATGACCCCATTCTATAAACTACACCCCTCAAGGTATTCAAAACTGTTTTTTCAAACTTTATTAACCCTTTAGGTCTTCCACAAGAGTTAATGGCAGATGGAGAAACAATTTTGAAATTTCTATTTTTTGGAACATTTTCCAATATAATCAATTTTTTCCAGGAGTAAAACAAGGGTTAACTGCCAAACAAAACTCAAAATGGGTTGCCCCGATTCTGTAGTTTGCAGAAACACCCCATATGTGGTCGTAAACTACTGTTTGGCCGAACGGGAGCACATAGAAGGAGGGGAACGCCATATGGGTTTTGGAAGGCAGATTTGGCAGGACTGGTTTTGTTTATACCATGTCCCATTTGAAGCCCCCTGTTGCACCCCTAGAATAGAAATTTCAAAAAAGTGACTCCATCTAAGAAAGTACACCCCTCAAGGTATTCAAAACTGGGTTTACAAACTTTGTTAACCCTTTAGGTGTTCCACAAGAGTTAATGGCAGATGGAGAAACAATTTAGAAATTTCAATTTTTTGGAAAATTTTCCAATATAATCAATTTTTTCCAGGAGTAAAACAAGGGTTAACTGCCAAACAACACTCAAAATGGGTTGCCCCGATTCTGTAGTTTGCAGAAACACCCCATATGTGGTCGTAAACTACTATTTGGCTAAACGGCAGGACATAGAAGAAGGGGAACGTCATATGGGTTTTGGAAGGCAGATTTTGCTGGACTGGTTTATTTACACCATGTACCCTTTCAAGCCCCCTGATGCACCCCTAGAGTAGAAAATCCATAAAAGTGACCCCATCTAGGAAACTACGGGATAAGGTGGTTGTGGTTTTGGGACTATTTTAGAGGTAAATATGATTTTTGGTTGCTCTATTTTACTCTTTTTTGAGGCAATGTAACAAAAAATTAAATTCTATAATTGTTTCTACATTCGCTATTTAGTTTTGTGGAACACCTAAAGGGTTAACATAGTTTGTAAAGTAACTTTTGAATACCTTGAGGGGTGTAGTTTCTTAGATGGGGTCACTTTTTTGGAGTTTCTAGTCTAGGCTACATCAGGGGGGGCTTCTAATGGGACATGGTGTCAAAAATAAAACTGTCCATCAAAATCTGCCTTCCAGAAACCATATGGAGTTCCCTTCGTTCTATGCCCTGCCGTGCGGCTATATAGCCATTTACGACCACATATGGGGTGTTTCTGCAAACTACAGAATCAGGGCCATAAATATTTAGTTTTGTTTGGCTGTTAACCCTTGCTTTATTACCGGCAAAATGGATTCAAATTGAAATTTTGGCACCGTTTTTATTTTATATTTTTAACACCGTTCATCCGAGGCGTTTGGTCAAAAGTTATTTTTATAGCGACGACTTTTACGCACGCGACGATGCCCAATATGTATGGCTCTCAGACTTTGGAGACACTAAGCAGGCATCCTAAAAACTGCGGCCCTCCAGATGTTGTAAAACTACAATTCCCACCATGCCCTGCTGATGGCTGTAGGTTGTCTGGGCATGCTGGGAGTTATAGTTTTACAACATCTGGAGGGCCGCAGTTTGAGGATGCCTGCACTAAAACTAATATTTTTTTGGGAAAAACAATTGTTTCCGTGTCTCCAAAGTCTGAGAGCCATAGTGTTTTATGTTCTCTAGGGGACTGTTGTGGATTATAAAAATGTAGTACTCCATGGAAGTGTGATACTCCCTGAAGCAACCAATAATGCAGAGGCCCGGATGATCGGGGCACGTGTCACACTGAGTGGTGGTGTCCTTCCGTATCCCTCTCCTGCGACACACTCTGCACTTTTTTGGGGTCTGTCCCTTCTTTCCAGTATGGGGGACCACACCTGGAAAGTGTTGGCCAGGGACGATCCGGGCGCCTCCAGTTCCCAAGGTACTCCGGCCTGCTCTTTCCCGGTCAGAAAAGATCAGGGCCTTGAGGACGGCCTCATAGAACTGGAGGAATGTCCCTGTGCTGCCAGCGCTTCGGGATAGTACAAAAGAGTTGTACATGGCAACCTGCACCAAGTAGACCGCAACTTTTTTGTACCATGCCCGGGTTTTGCGCATGGCGTTATATGGCGTGAGGACTTGATCAGAGAGATCAACTCCTCCCATATACCGATTGTAGTCGACGATACAATCGGGCTTGAGGACCGTTGCCGCGGTACCTCGCACAGGGACAGGGGTGGTGCCGTTACCGTGGATTGTGGACAGTACAAGGACATCCCTCTTGTCCTTATACCTGACCAGCAACAGGTTTCCACTGGTAAGGGCACGGGTCTCACCCCTGGGGATAGGTACCTGGAGGGGGAGGGCAGGGAGGCCGCGTTGATTTTTCCGCACGGTCCCACAAGCGAACGTGGATCTGGCGGCAAGGGACCTGAACAAGGGAATGCTGGTATAAAAGTTGTCCACGTACAAGTGGTAACCATTATCCAGCAGTGGGTACATAAGGTCCCACACGAGTTTCCCGCTAACACCCAGAGTGGGGGGACATTCTGGGGGTTGAATCCGGGAATCTCGCCCCTCGTACACACGAAATTTGTAAGTGTACCCTGAGGTACTCTCACAAATTTTGTATAGCTTCACGCCATACCTCACCCGCTTTGTGGGAATGTATTGGCGGAAACTGAGTCTCCCCTTGAACGCAACGAGAGACTCATCAACCGCGACCTCCCTTCCAGGTACGTAGGCCTGCTGAAATGTGGCCCCAAAGTGATCGATGACCGGCCGTATCTTATACAGCCGGTCATAGGCAGGATGACCTTGGGGTGGACATGCTGCATTATCGGAATAATGCAGACATTTCCAGATGGCCTCAAACCGGGGACGTGTCATGACCATACTTTAGAGTGGGGTCTGGTAGAGGACGTCCCCACTCCAGTACAGCCTGACACTGGGTTTTTGGACTAGACCCATATGCAGCACGAGGCCCCAAAATGTCCTCATCTCGGCTGCACTGACCGGCGTCCAGCCACCGGGTCTAGCCAAAAATGAGCCTGGGTTTTGAGCGCCGAACTGTTGGGCGTACAGATTAGTCTGCTCCACCATCAGATTCACCAGTGGGTTACTGAAAAAAAAACTAAAATAGTCAATTTCAGTAAAGTGGCAGGGGGGGGTTCCGGGGTCTGATGGATCGATCAAAGAAAGTTTGGAATAAAAGTTTTTCTTTTTTTTTTTTTTTCCTAACTAACTTTTCCCTTCTTTCCCTGCCTAACGGTGCCTCTCCCTCACTGACCCTAACCTACCTGGGTGGCGATGGGTGCAGGAGGGTGATGGATGCCGATTAGGGGGACACAGGAGCTGGTGCTGGACGATGCTGCACGGTCAGGGTGCTGGACAGGAAGAGGAGGGGAGAGAGGAGCGCAGTTTGAATCTCGCGCCTCTCTCCCCTGCACCAATCAGCACCCTGGACAGCGGCATTCAGCACCAGAGCCAGCACCGCCTCTTCAAATCCTCGGACTGCGATAGGTGGTGTATAATTACGCCACCGGTCGCAGTCTTTTTCCGGTTCATCGGGTCACAGGACACCCGAATGGACCGGAAACGCAGAAAACCGCAGGTCTAAATTGACCTGCGGTTTTCTGCGATCGTCGATGCGGGGGGGTCAAATGACCTCCCCCTGCATTGTTACGGGATGCCGGCTGAATGATTTCAGCCGAAATCCCGTTCCGATTAACCCCTGGGGCGCCGGAATACCGATTTCAAGTTAGGACGTACCGGTACGCCCTGAGTCCTTAAGGGGTTAATGTGTAGAAGTGAAGTGGAAATACAGTCCTGATCAAAAGTTTAAGACCACTTGAAAAATGGCAAAAAATCCTATTTAGCATGGTTGGATCTTAACAAGGTTCCAAGTAGAGTTTCAACATGCAACAAGAAGAAATGGGAGGGAGACAAAACATTTTTGAGCATTCAATTTAATGAAAACAACGAATAAACTGAAACAGGCTGTTTTTCAGCTGATCAAAAGTTTAGGACTAGGGTTGAGCGAACCCGAACTGTAAAGTTCGGGTTCGTTCCGAACTTTACGGTGTTCGGCACCCGAACCCGAACATTTCAGTAAAAGTTTGTTGTTCAGGCAATATTTATATACCATCGGATCTGAGTTTTCTCCAATCCAATGGTATATTTTAACTTGAAGCGTACCCATCACCATGGGAACGCCTCTATGTTAGAATATACCATCGGATTTGAGTTAGATCGTGAAAACTCAGATCCGACAGTATATTCTAACACAGAGGCGTTCCCATAGTGATGGGGACGCTTCAAGTTAGAATATACTGAGAACTGTGGACATAACGGCCCCCTGCTGCCTGGCAGCACCTGAGGGGTTAATTGTGCGGATCTCAGCCCCCTGTAAGAGATCGGGTGCTGCCAGGCAGCAGGGGCCAGACCCCCCTCCCTCCCCACTATTAAAATCATTGGTGGCCAGTGCGGCCCCTCCCTCCCCAGTATTAACCACCTCAGGACCGCCGTACGCAGGATTGCGTCCTGGCGGCAGCCCTGTTATTCCTCCTGGACGCGCCGGCGCGTCCTCTCGCGAGAGGCGAGATTTCCCGTGAACGCGCGCACACAGGAGCGCGCGTTCACAGGATCGGAAGGTAAAAGAGTGGATCTCCAGCCTGCCAGCGGCGATCTTTCGCTGGCAGGCTGTAGATGCGATTTTTTTTAACCCCAAAAAGGTATATTAGATGCTGTTTTGATAACAGCGTCTAATGTACCTGCTACCTGGTCCTCTGGTGGTCCCTTTTGCTTGGATCGACCACCAGAGGACACAGGCAGCTCTGTAAAGTAGCACCAAACACCACTACACTACACCCCCCTGTCACTTATTAACCCCTGATCACCCCATATAGACTCCCTGATCACCCCCCTGTCATTGATCACCCCCTGTAAGGCTCCATTCAGATGTCCGTATGTGTTTTGCGGATCCGTGGATCCGCAAAACACATACGGACATCTGAATGGAGCCTTACAGGGGGGTGATCACTGACAGGGGGGTGATCACCCCATATAGACTCCCTGATTACCCCCCTGTCATTGATCGACCCCCTGTAAGGCTCCATTCAGATGTCCGTATGTGTTTTGCGGATCCACGGATCCGCAAAACACATACGGATGTCTGAATGGAGCCTTACAGGGGGGTGATCACCCCATATAGACTCCCTGATCACCCCTCTGTCATTGATCACCCCCCCTGTAAGGCTCCATTCAGAACTATATAGAAAATGCCTTTTCTTGTCCGCAATTGCGGACAAGAATAGGACATGTTCTATAGGCTCTACAAAAAACGCAGTGTTCGCCCGATCAGGCCTGATCTTGTGCGCACACTTGCGTTTAGTCCGCCCCACTGCAGTGACAGAATTTTTTTTTTTCAGATCACTGCAAAAACACCGTAAAATCGCTGCGGCGCTATAAAGATCACTTTTGAGGGGCATGGTGAGTTCATAGAAGATTATTTATTTTTGTGTCATAAGTTAGCGGAAATTGATTTTTTTTTCTTGTTTTTTTGTTTTTTCTTACAAAGTCTCATATTCCACTAACTTGTGACAAAAAATAAAATCTCACATGAACTCACCATACCCCTCACGGAATCCAAATGCGTAAAATTTTTTAGACATTTATATTCCAGACTTCTTCTCACGCTTTAGGGCCCCTAAAATGCCAGGGCAGTATAAATACCCCACATGTGACCCCAAGGTATTTCATGAGGGGCACCTAGGCTGCAAAAAAGTGTCACACATGTGGTATCGCCGTACTCAGGAGAAGTAGGGCAATGTGTTTTGGGGTGTATTTTTACATATACCCATACTGTGCGTGAGAAATATCTCTGTAAATGACAACTTTTAAAACATTTTAATACAAAGTTGTCAAAAAATCGCTCAAAAAATAAAAAAAAACGATAGCTCTCAGAACATGGAAACACTAAAACATATTTTTTTTGGTTTACAAAATGCTATTATTGTGTTAAAGTGAAATAAATAAAAAAAGTATACATATTAGGTATCGCCGCGTCCATAACAACCAGCTCTATAAAAATATCACATGACCTAACCCCTTGGGTGAACACCGTAAAAAAATAAAAACTGTCAAAAAAAGCCATTTTTGTCACCTTACATCACAGAAAGTGCAACTCCAAGTGATCAAAAAGGCGTATGTCCCACAAAATGGTACCAATAAAACCGTCACCTCAACCCACAAAAAATTAGCCCCTACATAAGAAAATTACTCAAAAATAAAAAAAACTATAGCTCTCAGAACATGGACACATTAAAACATAATTTTTTTGTTTAAAAAATGCTATTATTGTGTAAAACTTAAATAAATAAGAAAAAGTATACATATTATGTAGCACCACGTCCGTAATGATCTGCTGTATAAAAATGTCACTTGACCGAACCCCTCAGGTAAACGGTGTAAAAATAAATAAATAGAAACTGTGCTAAAACAACAAATTTTTTGGTCACCTTGCTCCATAAAGTGTTATAATGAATGATCAAAAAATCATATGTACCCAAAAATAATACCAATAAAACTGGCACCTTATCCCCTAGTTTCCAAAATGGGGTCACTTCTTGGGAGTTTCTACTGTAAGGGTGCATCAGGGGGGCTACAAATGGGACATGGCATCTAAAAACCATGGTGCGCTCCTTTTCTTCTGCGTCCTGCCGTGTGCCCATACAGCAGTTTATGACCACATGTGGGGTGTTTCTGTAAACCGCAGAATCTGTGTAATAAATATTGTGTTTTGTTTGGCTGTTAACCCTCGATGTGTTAAAGAAAAAATTAGATTAAAATGGAAAATTTGCCAAAAAAGTGAAATTTAAAAATTTGATCTCCATTTTTCTTTTTTTCTTGTGGAACGCCCTAAAGGGTTAACAAAGTTTGTAAAATCTGTTTTAAGTAACTTGAGGGGTGTAGTTTGTACAATGGGGTCATTTATGGGGGTATCCACTATGTAAGCCCCAGAAAGTGACTTCAGACCTGAACTGGTCCTTAAAAAGTGGGTTTTGGCAATTTTCTTAAAAATGTTAAGAATTACTTCTAAACTTCTAAGCCTTCTAAACGTCCTAAAAAAATAAAAATGACATTTCCAAAAAGAAGCCAACATAAAGTAGACATATGGGGAATGTTAAGTAATAAATATTTTATGAGGTATCACTTTCTGTTTTAAAAGCAGAGAAATAAAAATTTTGAAGATTGAGAATTTTTCAAAGTTTTTGGTAAATTTGGGATTTTTTCATAAATAAAGGTGAAATATATTGACTCAAATTTATGACTATCATGAAGTACAATGTGTCATGAGAAAATAATCTCTGAATGGCTTGGATAAGTAAAAGCGTTCCAAAGTTTTTACCACATAAAGTGAGATATGTCATATTTGCTAAATTAGACCTGGTGAGGAAGGGGGCAAATGGCCCAGATGTGAAGTGGTTAAGATAGGAAATGAAGGCCTGGGCCTCCTCATCAATGCCTTTCCAAATCATGATCAAATCATCAATGTACCGTTTATAAAAAACAATCATATCCTTCCAATAGTGTTCATTGAAAATAAATTCCTCTTCGAACCGGCCCATGTAGAGGTTTGCAAAACTGTCTGTAAATCTTACCCTCGAAAGAGAATACGTTATGTGTCAAGATGAACCGGATCGCATCTAAAATGAACAGTTTGTGTCTTGGTGAGAGTTGGTGATCTGTTTCCAGATAGAGGCTCACCGTGCTGATGCCTGACTCATGTGGGATATTGGAATATAGAGCCACTACATCCAATGTCAACCAACAGTATGAGGGGTCCCAGTGAAATTCTTTTAATAGTGAAATGAGTTGGGACGAATCCCTTAAAGGGAACCTGTCACCAGTTTTATGGTGTCCTAACTAAGGGCAACATAAATAAGTGACTGATTCTCTTAGCAAAATGCTGGGTCACTTTCTTTAATTGACCCGGTCAATCTGCCAACATCTTGTATTGAAAATCTCCAGCTCATAATGATGAGTCCTGAATATTCATGAGCTCCTGACTCTCCCCGCCCACCTGCTGCTGATTGACAGTTTGTTTCCATATGAATCAGCAGCACGTGGGCAGGGGAGTGGCTATAGCTCTGAATTAAAAAAACACTGGATTCACTGACATCACGCTGGACTCAAATCAGCTCATTAGCATGCGGCATGCGGCATCTTTGTGTGTATATTATGAGGTAACCATCTGCCACACCAGTAAGTGAATACATCTAAGGCACTTTTTAGTAGTTAATGATTGTATATAATTAGTTATAATCAAATATCCACATGACAGGTTCCCTTTAAGTAAGAGCTGAGATTCATAACATATTTCTGTAAAAAAAACATCTACGTAATGTGAGAGATTTCTGGTCAAGGAATTGATGCCCGAAATGATGGGTCTTCCTTGTGGACTCTTCACATCTTTATGGACCTTCGTAGATGGTAAAACGTTGCCGTGTTGGGAGGATCAATTGTTATGTATTCTTTTTTTGTTGAGGATGTGGTTCTCTTCAGCTTCTTTTAACAGCAGCATAAGGCTTCTCTTATCTTCATTGAGGGTGAGGGGTTCATAGAGAGGATCATCTAGGATCCTATTAGCCTCTGTGATATGGTCTTCTTTCTTTTGAAGCACTATCCCTCCTCCTTTATCTGCACTTCTAATGACAAGAGTGTCATTTTTACTTAGCTCCAATAGTGCCTCCCTCTCTTTCTAAGTTATGTTAAACCTTACTATATTCAACATCTGGTTGTGATCCTTGGGTCCACACGCTCACTTGACTCTTATGGTCCAGTGGAGCTCCAGTACAAATGTTTTAGATGGTCAGCTCAGCAGCAGGCCCTTGCTCCTAATGTTTTAGAGGGTCACCAGCAGCCATCAATAATAATTTTTTAAGGCTGTGTATGATGCCCTCCTTTTTGTGTAATAAAGGGTGTATTGGAGCGCCGGTTCCTTGTAATTTTTGGCAGCCCTTTCACTTAGTGCATAGGCTTTATGAGTGTAGGAGTCCCACTACCTGAACAATTGTACCACAATGTGAATGAGGCCCTCCTTTATGTGATATACAGGTTGTATCGGAGCGCCTCTTCCTTGTCATTTTTGGCAGCACTTGCACTTTATATACAAGTAAATATACAGGAAAGAATGTTTCCTAACAATTTTTCCTCTAAAATCGATTTTTATCTTTGGTTTTGTGCGTATTATTGTCAGTCTGTAAAAGTGGCGTACTACTCGGACAACATCGTTCCCAGCAGCGACCTGGGAGTCCAATATGCATCCAGACATCCTCCCCATGCTGTTCCCGATCCATTTCAGTGGTGTTTCCATCAATTTCTGACCTTTTACTATGAACGTTCTTCAGAGCAGGGGGTGCCTGGTTTAATGCTCGGGTTCTCCCATTGACTTCCATTGTGCTCGGTAGAGCCCCCGAGCATCCCGAGGTGTTCTACTCAAGCCCCACTGCACTTTGGTGCTCGACCAACACTACTACCAGTAAATGAAAAAGTAAGTTTTCTGGCTCCCCACCCACACCACCAATAGTAAGTTGAGGATTAAACGTTTTTTTTTTTGTTTTCACCTTGACGCTGAACGTACGAACATATATTCACAAAATGTCCCTTCTTTCCACAACAAAAACAGACTCCCTTCATATGACCAAAGCTCTTGCCAGTAACTCCTCCTAACTGCATAGGCTCGTCACAAGGTGTAACCACCGGTGTCTCTCCACCATAAGTGTCAAAGGAAGCGGCCACATTATTTGACAGTACGTCCTCAGGGTGAGGAACCCTAGATCTCTCTCTCAGGCATCTATCAAGACGTACAGCAAGGGAAATAGCTGCTTCCAATGACTTTCATGAAAGGCCAACGCGTCCTTCAGCCTCTCAGATATCCCCTGGCAGAATTGGCTATAGAGAGCAGGATCATTCCACTCCATAGACCATCTCCTAAATTCAGAGCAATAGGTCTCTGCAGAGTGCTCACCCTGCCGTAAACCGCATAATTTGGTCTCGGCCTGAGAGATCCAATCCGGGTCATCATAAATAAGACCCAAGGCTCTAAAAAATGTATCTACCGACTGGAGGGACTGTGATCCGGTCGGCAGAGAAAAAGCCCAAGACAATCTCCTCTCCTAGATAATAGTTCAGGGCTTCTGGATAATGGTCCATTGCCTCTCCTGGATCAGGGTCCATCTCCTCTCCTAGATAATAGTTCAGGGCTTCTGGATAATGGTCCATTGCCTCTCCTGGATCAGGGTCCATCTCCTCTCCTAGATAATAGTTCAGGGCTTCTGGATAATGGTCCATTGCCTCTCCTGGATCAGGGTCCATCTCCTCTCCTAGATAATAGTTCAGGGCTTCTGGATAATGGTCCATTGCCTCTCCTGGATCAAGGTCCACCTCCTCTCCTAGATAAGAGATCAGGGCTTCTTCTGGAAAATGGTTGATTGCCTCTCCTGGATCAGGTTCCATCTCCTCTCCTAGATAATAGTTCAGGGCTTCTGGATAATGGTCCATTGCCTCTCCTGGATCAGGGTCCACCTCCTCTCCTAGATAAGAGATCAGGGCTTCTTCTGGAAAATGGTTGATTGCCTCTCCTGGATCAGGTTCCATCTCCTCTCCTAGATAATAGTTCAGGGCTTCTGGATAATGGTCCATTGCCTCTCCTGGATCAGGGTCCATCTCCTATCCTAGATGATAGTTCAGGGCTTCTTCTGGATAATGGTCCATTGCCTCTCCTGGATCAGGATCCATCACCTCTCTTGGGTCAGTGTCCATCGCCTCACTGGAATAAGGCTCCATCCACCATCCTTATTAATCATGGGTAGAAATCGATTGCAGCAGGAAATCTAAGGGGTTGAACACTGAATTCACGTAGCTGACCAGTGAGAATACTGTTGACTTCTTATTGACTTTAGGTCACAATCAGGCTGCAGACTGTACAGTGTCTGGTCCATATACCACAGTGTGGTGATAAATATGCAGCCTTTTTGTAACTGGTGTCAGATATGGAAAAGTCTTACATTTCTCTCCTATTTTAGGTGTATCTAGTAACTTAATTACAGAATTGAAGAGAATCCTACGTAAGCTCCCAAACAATGGAGTCAATTTGTAAAGGATTTATACAGCCTATAAAGCAGAGAGAACGACACTGACCCACAGCGGCCTCAGCTTGTCTGACAGACACCACTGGCCCGACACCATGTTTTCAGGAACGAAGGGATGTTGCTTGTGGCGTAATTCTGATATTAAACAATGTAAATGTATTCTTCTCCAGTGGCTGCCTGGTTCTGTTTCTGGACTACGATTTGTTTTATAAAAAGCTGATTGCAGCAATTTTAATTAAGTAAACATCTCTCAGGAGGAATCGCTCGGCATTACGTGGGAGCCACAGGCTAGTGTCTGCACCTCTTTAATTACTTCCCACCCGACAAGCTCTGCAGTGACTGCGCCGTACAATTAGCACACCGTTCTCGCCTTATAATAAGCGAGGTGTTTAATATTTAATTTTAATTAAATTACTTAAATTGTTTACTTAATTTTATGTGCTTTATTGTCAGAAGCTGATGCAAGATTTATGGCCTTAGACCATTTACAAGGCGTACAGAGTCAGCAAGAAGAACAGCTGCAGTTTTGTCACCGTGTTTTTCTTTGATAAAAGTGATTTTATAAACGAAATTTCACTGACTTGACCACTAACCTCCTGCAAATACTTGTGCAAATTGACTACCAGGTTGGAAAGGGCTCTGTGTGACAGCGCATCGGAAACTTAAAAGCACATGCACTTTATGGCTATGCTTTGTGCTCCCACATAAAAAAGAAACAAACACACATGCATTCAAAACATAAATAAAACCAGTTAGGAACCACCGCTTCCCCATCAACGTTTTTCTTCACTTTTATGGTCATATGTAGCTGTAAAAAAAAAAAGGGACTAAACATGGTGACTGTATAGACCTTCATCATATAGGCTGTCTGCCTAAGGGTCCATTCACACGTCCAAAAGTGTTTTGCGGATCCGCAAAACACGGACACCTCACAGACACTATAATAGAAAATGCCTTTTCTGGTCCGCAATTGCGGACAAGAATAGGACATGTTCTATTGTTTTCAGAAACAGATCCCGAAAAAACGGATGCGGATCCTGAAAATGCGGATGCGGATCCTGGAAATGCGGATTCGCATCCGTTAAAGCCTCATTGAAAGTGAATGGGTCCGCAAATTGCAGAACGAATGCGAACCCAAATTACGAACGTGTGAATGGACTCTTATTCTAGTTTCCCTAGATTTTAAACCCTAGAATATTTAACAAACTGTGAATTTAACAGAAAAAATAACCCCAATCTCCCATCATGCCTCACTCATTATGCAGAACACAATTTCCATTCCTTTAAATACATTTTATTTTCTTATGAACATGTATGATTTATACTGAATGATCTTTGATTTATAATGATGAAAAAGTATATAACTACTATAATACTGCTCCTATGTACAGGAATATAACTACTATAATACTGCTACTATGTACAAGAATATAACTACTATAATACTGCTCCTATGTACAAGAATATAACTACTATAATACTGCTCCTATGTACAAGAATATAACTACTATAATACTGCTCCTATGTACAAGAATATAACTACTATAATACTGCTCCTATGTACAAGAATATAACTACTATAATACTGCCTCCTATGTACAAGAATATAACTACTATAATACTGCCTCCTATGTACAAGAATATAACTACTATAATACTGCTCCTATGTACAAGAATATAACTACTATAATACTGCCTCCTATGTACAGGAATATAACTACTATAATACTGCTCCTATGTACAAGAATATAACTACTATAATACTGCTCCTATGTACAAGAATATAACTACCATAATACTGCTCCTATGTACAAGAATATAACTACTATAATACTGCCTCCTATGTACAAGAATATAACTACTATAATACTGCCTCCTATGTACAAGACTATAACTACTATAATACTGCTCCTATGTACAAGAATATAACTACTATAATACTGCCTCCTATGTACAGGAATATAACTACTATAATACTGCTCCTATGTACAAGAATATAACTACTATAATACTGCTCCTATGTACAATAATATAACTACTATAATACTGCTCCTATGTACAGGAATATAACTACTATAATACTGCTCCTATGTACAAGAATATAACTACTATAATACTGCCTCCTATGTACAAGAATATAACTACTATAATACTGCCTCCTATGTACAAGAATATAACTACTATAATACTGCTCCTATGTACAAGAATATAACTACTATAATACTGCCTCCTATGTACAGGAATATAACTACTATAATACTGCTCCTATGTACAAGAATATAACTACTATAATACTGCTCCTATGTACAAGAATATAACTACCATAATACTGCTCCTATGTACAAGAATATAACTACTATAATACTGCCTCCTATGTACAAGAATATAACTACTATAATACTGCCTCCTATGTACAAGACTATAACTACTATAATACTGCTCCTATGTACAAGAATATAACTACTATAATACTGCCTCCTATGTACAGGAATATAACTACTATAATACTGCCTCCTATGTACAAGAATATAACTACTATAATACTGCCTCCTATGTACAAGAATATAACTACTATAATACTGCCTCCTATGTACAAGAATATAACTACTATAATACTGCTCCTATGTACAAGAATATAACTACTATAATACTGCTCCTATGTACAAGAATATAACTACTATAATACTGCTCCTATGTACAAGAATATAACTACTATAATACTGCTCCTATGTACAAGACTATAACTACTATAATACTGCTCCTATGTACAAGAATATAACTACTATAATACTGCCCCCTATGTACAAGAATATACCTACTATAATACTGCTCCTATGTACAAGAATATAACTACTATAATACTGCCCCCTATGTACAAGAATATAACTACTATAATACTGCTCCTCTGTACAAGAATATAACTACTATAATACTGCCTCCTATGTACAAGAATATAACTACTATAATACTGCTCCTATGTACAAGAATATAACTACTATAATGCTGCTCCTATGTACAAGAATATAACTACCGGTACTATAATACTGCTCCTATGTACAGGAATATAACTACTATAATACTGCCTCCTATGTACAAGAATATAACTACTATAATACTGCTCCTATGTACAAGAATATAACTACTATAATACTGCTCCTATGTACAAGAATATAACTACTATAATACTGCCTCCTATGTACAAGAATATAACTACTATAATACTGCTCCTATGTACAAGAATATAACTACTATAATACTGCTCCGATGTACAAGAATATAACTACTATAATACTGCTCCTATGTACAAGAATATAACTACTATAATACTGCTCCTATGTACAAGAATATAACTACTATAATACTGCTCCTATGTACAAGAATATAACTACTATAATACTGCTCCTATGTACAAGAATATAACTACTATAATACCGCCTCCTATGTACAAGAATATAACTACTATAATACTGCTCCTATGTACAGGAATATAACTACTATAATACTGCTCCTATGTACAAGAATATAACTACTATAATACTGCCTCCTATGTACAAGAATATAACTACTATAATACTGCCTCCTATGTACCAGAATATAACTGCTATAATACTGCTCCTATGTACAAGAATATAACTACTATAATACTGCCTCCTATGTACAAGAATATAACTACTATAATACTGCTCCTATGTACAAGAATATAACTACTATAATACTGCCTCCTATGTACAAGAATATAACTACTATAATACTGCTCCTATGTACAAGAATATAACTACTATAATACTGCCTCCTATGTACAAGGATATAACTACTATAATACTGCTCCTATGTACAAGAATATAACTACTATAATACTGCCTCCTATGTACAAGAATATAACTACTATAATACTGCTCCTATGTACAGGAATATAACTAGTATAATACTGCTCTTATGTACAAGAATATAACTACTATAATACTGCTCCTATGTACCAGAATATAACTGCTATAATACTGCTCCTATGTACAAGAATATAACTACTATAATACTGCTCCTATGTACAGGAATATAACTACTATAATACTGCTCCTATGTACAAGAATATAACTACTATAATACTGCTCCTATGTACAAGGATATAACTACTATAATACTGCTCCTATGTACAAGAATATAACTACTATAATACTGCTCCTATGTACAAGAATATAACTACTATAATACTGCTCCTATGTACAAGAATATAACTACTATAATACTCGAAATAATGTGTGATTACATTTTCTAGTGTAAATCTAGTGACCTTCTTGGTTTCATGTGTAAGGCTGGGAGGTGGGAGCTTCCATCATTTAGGATTAGTGCTCTGCAGAGGAATCATCACTGGAGGAGGTCAGGACCTGATGGTCTACTTCACAGGACTCCTTGGATTGGAGCACCCGGATAATGAAGACGTCTTTGTTCTCCCCCTAAGGATAGGGTGTAGATGTGCGCAGTGATGTGTGAGGCCATCAGATCTGTGACACTGACCCAGGCTCTGCATGAGACTTCCCACACTGTGAGAAAGCTGGAGAGATCCAGGGTGTAATGTGCTCCTAGGGAGATGGAGGGCTACGTCCAGAGTGATAAGACCCTCAGCTGCAGGCTGAAATAAGGAAGCCATTGTCTGCAATGTACAAATAAAAGTCTAAATCCTACCTTCCAGTTGTACAGCTTAAAGCATCAGATTTTAATGATGGGGTGGGGGGTGAGGTGGATGGACTGGGGGGGTCCTGTTCACAGACCCAGGGCATGTCTATGAGAGAATTTCACACGTACCCCCAAGTGCGGCTCAGCTGGGGGACAGTCCACCGATTAGTGAAGGCTGGGTATGATGTTACCGTTGGCTCATGATCGGCCACATTCTTCCATTGTGAAAAAAAAAGATGAATAAATGGATCAATGACAGTGAACCGTTATCAGGAAGGGAACGCCCTCATTTTCACATATATATTTAGTAAATTGACCAGCAGAGACTGGCTCTGGACCTCTGTGAATATGGACACATTCCTGCAGTTATAAATCCTGGACTAGAGGGAAGATATGAGAAGGAGGCAGTGGCCGGTGACTGGGCTCCACTGTATCTGGCTGCTACCTGTGGCACAGAGCGCTGAGCTCCAGAGCTAGTTCCTACAAAGGATCTGGACACGGGCACCTAAGAGCAGGGTAAGCCTCAGGGGACGTGTGCCCTCCCTCATAGCAAACCCTTCTACAGTCTGAAGTTAGTTTTCACATGTTTGTGAACAAGCACTTACTGAGCGTGGCAGCGAATGCTGTATGTGGGAGAGGAAGCGATGAGCCCCAGTGCGTGGAAGCTGCAGGTACCGGACACACCGGTGACTTATTCATGGCCATTTCTGCCCCTCACAGTTTACACAGGTGGGTGTGTGGATGACATAGTCTAGACCGTCACTTTGTCCCTTGACACCATGCCTGGCTAAAATGCTAGGCTGGAGGTTCTCAGTCGCTTCTCATCCACCTTGTGGGGTGGCCGGAACACACAACACAAAACGGTTGCCAAGTGTCCTGTAAGCCTCCCCAGTCTCTCCAGGAATGCCAACTAATTCAGCAACAGCTGTGCAGCTTAGTGGAAGGCCAAGCGCTCCTCGGTGCCGTCACAGGGCCTGATCTAAGAGCTCCCAGGCCTTGCTCAACCAACTGTTGACACTGGGAGGAAGGTCGAGACACTGGATGACCCCCAGACACCGTGCATCATGGAAGGATTAGGAATCATCCAGTGTGTCAGCACACAGAGGCTGCCAGGCATTTCATCAAAACTACTCCATGTACTGCTGATATCACAGTATAATAACCGCGACATCTCCGTAATCGCATGTTTCAGTATAATACCCTGAGATTACAGTACAATAACCCCAATATCACAGTATATCAATCGTGATGGTAGCATATAATAACCCAAGGTTATAGTACACAACTTTGACACTACAGTATAGTACTACAATGATACCTTATAAGAACCCCAACAATATCAAAAAATAATCTGTATATAACACCAACATACTCCACAACATATTACAATCAGACACAGCAGAGCAACAATCAAGAATACAAGCCCTGCATACTATCTATGAGGGTACGGTGGTGACAAAAGAGCTTACAATCTGTGAGAAGATAGAGGAGACACCAGAGGAGTGAGGACCTGATCACAAGAGCTTACACTCTATGAGGAGATAGAAGAGACACAAGAGGAGTGAGGACCTGATCACAAGAGCTTACAATCTGTGAGAAGATAGAGGAGACAACAGAGGAGTGAGGACCTGAGCACAAGAGCTTACAATCTATGGGGAGATAGAAGAGACACCAGAGGAGTGAGGACCTGATCACAAGAGCTTACAGTCTTTGAGGAGAAAAGAGAAGTGAGGACCCTTATCACAAGAGTTTACAATCTATGAGGAGATAGATGAGACACAAGAGTAAGGACACTAATCTTAAGAGCTTACTATCTATTAGGAGATAGAGGAGATACAAGTGACGTGAAGACCTGATCACAAGAGCTTGCAATCTATGAGGAGATAGAGGAGTGAGGACCTGATCAGAAGAACTTACAATCTATGAAGAGATAGAGGAGACACAAGATGAGTGAGGACCGTGATCACCAGAAATTACAATCTATGAAGAGATAGAGGAGACACGTTGAGTAAGGATCTAATCACAAGAGCTTAGAATCTATGAGGAGATTGAGAAGACAACAGAGGAGCGAGGACCTGATCACAAGAGCTTGCAATCTATGAGTAAATAGAGGAGACACAAGAGGAGCCAGTACCTGATCATAAGAGCTTACAATCTATGAAGAAATAGATGAGACACAAGAGCAGTGAGGACCTGATGTCACCGCCAGTTCTGTGAGAAGCTCTGGCAGACGTTCTTCTCTACCTCTTGTATGATATTCTTTGTTTTAGTTTCATTTTCTCATCTCCTTTCCTTCTGCCAGGTGTCACTTATTTAGACATAATCGTCTTCCTTTATATATTTCCTCCTATACTGCCTCACTTTGCGGTTTATACTACTTCCTGGATGAAGTGTTCACTGCTGAACAGCGTCTGCTGTTTGCTCAGATAAGTCCTTTACTTTATTGTGTTTGCTTGCTGGCTTGATTCTAGGTGACCCTAACTCCCTCCGTATTAAGTGCAGGGAGCCGGTGGTCGTGTCCCCTCACTATTATAGGGTTTTCAGGTGTCACATAGGCTTAGGTACGTGGGCATGCAATCGTCGACCATCGAGACCCTTGTATGTGCATAGCAGTCAGGGAGAGCTCTTAGGGTTTTATAGGGCTCACCTATAAGCTCCTTAGTTTGGGATCAAGCCAGTCGCTCGTTTATTTATTAGTTCCAGCTATCTGCAAATCTCATCCATGACATTATAAACCGCCATAACCGTCTTAAGCATGGATCGAGTTTCAGCCTTGATTGACCGCATGCAAGGTCTTTCGCTGGAGGTAGCAGATCTCCGTAAAACTGTGTCTCAGTTTCAGGTGACCGGTTCTGCTTGCGTTCATGGAGTTTGTTCCGAGCCTAAGATCTCACTTCCGGATAAGTTCTCCGGGGGTAGTGAGAATTTTGTTCGCTTTAGAGAGGCTTGCAAACTCAATTTTCGCATACTTTCCCATTCCTCTGGTGATGAGGAGCAGAGGGTGGGGATCATCATCTCGCTGCTCAGGGATAACGCTCAGTCTTGGGCCTTTTCGCTGCCGGTGGGGGCACGGTCCCTCCGATCGGTGGATGAATCTTTTGTAGCCCTGGGGCAGATATATGATGACCCGGATCGTATTGCTCTGGCTGAATCTAAACTGCGTCTTTTATGCCAGGGTAAACAGTCCGCAGAGATATATTGTTCTGAATTTCGGAGATGGGCAGCTGATACTGGTTGGAATGATGCTGCACTCCGAAGTCAATTTTGCCATGGTCTTTTGGAAAGATTGAAAGATGCATTCGCTTTTCATGAGAGACCAGCGTCCTTAGAGTCAGCCATGTCTCTAGCTGTTCGCATTGACAGGCGTCTTAGAGAGAGAGAGGAGACTACTCTTTCCTGTCATATTCAGCCCAAGGACAGTGGGGCTGTCTCATTCAGTGCGCAGGGGTCTCAGTCTGTCTCAATCCCCTCTGAGGAGGAGGACATGCAGCTGGGTTTGCTTGCCTCTGATAGTAGAGGATTCAGGAGGGTTTATTTCTGCTGTGGGGGTATAAATAATTTAGCTAATGTTTGCCCCGCTAGGAGATTCTTGAAGTTTTCTGAGGGTAATAAAAACAAAACAAAAAAAAACCTCTAAAAACTTTCCATTTGCTACTATTGGCAAGGTTGATGCGGAAATTGAAGGTTTGCCGTTTGCTTGTAGTTCCCGTTTTCTCCTACCTGCCAGGGTGGCGCTAGACAGCAAGAACATTGTTTGTGAGATTTATGTAGATAGTGGAGCAGCTGTCAATCTCATTGATAATCAATTTGCAACAACGCATGGTTTCCAGGTATGCACTTTGGGAAAGGATATTCCTGTTTTTGCTATCGATTCCGCTCCACTTTCCCAAAGATCGTTAAAGGGCATAGTTCACAATATCCGTTTGACTGTGGGTGACGCTTATGTTGAGGATATGTCATGTTTCGTCTTAAACGGATTACCTACTCCTCTAGTGTTGGGGCTACCCTGGCTCACTAAACCTTGTCTGGATTTCAGGGAGCTGAACCGTATCACGGTTCGTGACCCATATCCCCTTCCTCTGATCCCGGACCTGTTTAACCAGATTGTTGGGGCTAAAGTTTTTTCTAAGTTGGATTTAAGAGGGGCATACAACCTAGTCAGGGTCAGTGAAGGGGACGAATGGAAGACGGCCTTCAATACCCCTGAGGGCCATTTAGAGAATTTGGTTATGCCCTTTGGTTTGATGAATGCTCCGGCCGTCTTCCAACATTTTGTGAACAGCATTTTTTATCATTTAATAAGGAAATTTGTACTGGTGTATCTAGATGACATTTAGATTTTTTTCTCCTGATTTCAAGACTCATCGGGACCATCTATGTCAGGTCTTGCTGATTCTGCAGGAGAATAAATTGTATGCTAAACTGGAAAAATGTGTTTGCGGTTCCAGAGATTCAATTTCTTGGTTTTCTTCTCTCTGCTTCTGGTTTTCGGATGGACCCTGAAAAGGTCCGTGCTGTGCATGATTGGGAGCTTCCTGAGAATCAGAAGGCGCTGATGCGGTTTTTGGGTTTTGCCAATTATTACAGAAAGTTCATTTTGAATTATTCCTCTGTTGTTAAGCCACTCACTGATATGACTAAAAAGGGGGTGGATTTTTCCTCGTGGTCGGTAGATGCGCTTAAAGCCTTTTCTAGTATTAAAGAGAGTTTTTCTTCCGCTCCCATTTTGGTACAACCTGATGTCTCTCTACCTTTTATTGTTGAGGTGGATGCTTCTGAGGGGGGTGTGGGTGCGGTCTTGTCTCAGGGCCCCTCTCCTGCTAAATAGCGACCGTGTGCCTTTTTCTCAAGGAAACTATCATCTGCAGAGAGAAATTACGATGTGGGAGATAGGGAGTTGTTGGCCATCAAATTAGCTTTTGAGGAATGGCGCCATTGGTTAGAGGGAGCCAGACACCCTATTACTGTGTTTACCAACCATAAGAATCTGGCCTACTTGGAATCGGCCAAGCGTCTCAACCCGAGACAGGCCAGATGGTCTTTGTTCTTTTCTAGGTTTAATTTTGTGGTTACGTTCCGCCCTGGGGTTAAAAATGTGAAGGTGGATGCCCTGTCACGTTGTTTTTTTTCCGGGAGGGGGGAACTTTGAAGACCCGGGTCCCATTTTGGCTGAAGGGGTGGTCGTCTCTGCTCTTTATCCTGATTTGGAGGCAGAGGTTCAGGCAGCCCAGGCAGAGACTTCTGATCTTTGTCCTCCTGGGAGGTTGTTTGTGCCTCTCTCTTTACGACACAAGGTTTTTAAGGAGCACCACGATACTGTCCTTGCTGGGAACCCGGGGAGTAGAGCCATAGTGGATCTCATTGCTCGGAGATTCTGGTGGCCGGCTCTTCGTAAGACGGTTGAGGGTTTTGCGGCAGCCTGCGAGACCTGCGCTCGTGCCAAGGTCCCTCATTCACGGCCATCGGGTTCTCTCCTCCCGTTTCCCATTCCTTCCCGTCCTTGGACGCATCTGTCCATGGACTTCATTACGGACCTGCCTCGTTCCTCAGGGAAGACTGTGTTTCTGGTGGTAGTGGACCGTTTTAGCAAAATGGCACATTTTATTCCCTTTCCTGGGCTACCCAATGCTAAGACGCTGGCGCAAGCGTTTGATGATCATATTGTTAAATTGCATGGCATTCCTTCAGACATTGTTTCTGATAGGGGCACGCAGTTTGTTTCCAGACTCTGGAAGGCTTTCTGTTCTCGCTTGGGTGTTCGGTTGTCGTTTTCTTCTGCTTTTCACCCGCAGTCGAATGGTCAGACCGAACGCGTCAATCAGAATCTGGAGACATATCTGCGCTGTTTTGTGGCGGAGAATCAGGAGGATTGGTGTTCTTTTTTGTCCCTTGCTGAGTTTGCTTTAAATAACCATGGCCAGGAGTACTCTGATAAGTCACAATTTTTTGGTGCATATGGGTTTCATCCGCATTTGGGACATTCTCTGGAGAGGGGTCTTCTGGTTTACCTGATGAGGAGAGATTTTCCTTGTCTTTGTCATTTATTTGGCAAAAGATTCAGGCTAATCTGAAGAGGATGAGTGAGAGAGATAAGCGCGTGGCGGATAAGAGACGTGTGCCTGGTCCGGACCTGAATGTGGGTGATCTGGTGTGGTTGTCTACAAAGAATATCAAACTGAAGGTTCCCTCCTGGAAGTTGGGTCCTAAGTTTATTGGGCCTTACAAGATCTTGTCCGTCATCAATCCCGTTGCCTTCCGTCTTGATCTTCCTCAGACTTGGAAGATCCATAATGTTTTTCACAAGTCCCTATTAAAACCTTATGTCCAACCCTCCTCTTTTCCTCCTCCTCCGATTATTGTTGATGGTAATCTTGAATTTCAGGTCTCTAGGATTGTGGATTCTCGCATTATCCGCCGTTCTCTTCAGTACCTCGTTCATTGGGAGGGTTATGGTCCTGAGGAGAGGATGTGGGTCCCAGTGGCGGACATTAAGGCCACTCGTCTCATCAGGGCTTTCCATGGGTCTCATCCTGAGAAGGTGGGCTCTGAGTGTCCGGAGTCCACCCATAGAGGGAGGGGTACTGTCACCGCCAGTTCTGTGAGAAGCTCTGGCAGACGTTCTTCTCTACCTCTTGTATGATATTCTTTGTTTTGGTTTCACTTTCTCATCTCCTTTCCTTCTGCCAGGTGTCACTTATTTAGACATAATCGTCTTCCTTTATATTCCCTCACATACTGCCTCACTTTGCGGTTTATACTACTTCCTGGATGAAGTGTTCACTGCTGGAGGCTGCGTCTGCAGTTTGCTCAGATAAGTCCTTTACTTTATTGTGTTTGCTTGCTGGCTTGATTCTAGGTGACCCTGACTCCCTCCGTATTAAGTGCAGGGAGCCGGTGGTCGTGTCCCCTCACTATTATAGGGTTTTCAGGTGTCACACAGGCTTAGGTATGTGGGCATGCAATCGTCGACCATCGAGACCCTTTTATGTGCATAGCAGTCAGGGAGAGCTCTTAGGGTTTTATAGGGCTCACCTATAAGCTCCTTAGTTTGGGATCAAGCCAGTTGCTCGTTTATTTATTAGTTCCAGCTATCTGCAAATCTCATCCATGACACCTGATCACAAGAGCTTACCATTTATAAGGAGATAGAGGAGTGAGGACCTGATCACAAGACCTTACAATCTATGAGAAGATAGAGGAGACACCAGAGGAGTGAGGAACTGATCACAAAAGCTTACAATCTATGAAGAAATAGATGAGACACAAGAGCAGTGAGGACCTGATCACAAGATCTTACAATCTATGAGGAGATAGAGGAGACACCAGAGAAGTGAGGACCTGATCACAAGAGCTTACACTCTATGAGGAGATAGAAGAGACACAAGAGGAGTGAGGACCTGATCACAAGAGCTTACAATCTATAAGGAGATAGAGTAATGAGGACCTGATCACAAGACCTTACAATCTATGAGAAGATAGAGGAGACACAAGAGGAGTGAGGACCGTGATCACAAGAACTTACACTCTATGAGGAGATAGAGGAGGCATAGTGAGTAAGGACTTAATCACAGGAGCTTACAATCTATAAGGAGATTGAGAGACAACAAAGGAGCGAGGACCTGATCACAAGAGCTTACAATCTATGAGGAGATATAGGAGACACAAAAGAAGTGAGGACCTGATCACAAGAGCTTACAATCTATGAGAAGATAGAGGAGACACCAGAGGAGTGAGGACCTGATCACAAGAGCTTACAATCTATGAAGAAATAGATGAGACATGTTGACTAAGGACCTATTCACAGGAGCTTACAATCTATGAGGAGATTGAGAGACAACAGAGGAGTGAGGACCTGATAACAAGAACTTACAATCTATGAGGAGATAGAGGAGAAACAAGATGTCACGGATGTACCGAGACATATGGACGTCTCGGCGACAGTGAGTGGCAGGAGATCTGTGAGACTGGCAACATGTCGTTTGATCTGACAGGTTTTCCTTGTGGATCAATAGGCGTCTGTGTTGTTTCTGGTACTAACCACACCCCTTGCCTCCAGGTTTTGCTTATGTGGTCATTTAACCTTCCTTATTTATAGTTGCTTCACCCACTTTGCACACTCTTGGCATTCTCTTGATGAGCTTCAAGAGGTAGTCCCCTGAAATGGTTTTCCCTTCACAGGTGTGCCCTGTCAGGTTTAATAAGTGGGATTTCTTGCCTTATAAATGGGGTTGGGACCATCAGTGGCGTTGAGGAGAAGTCAGGTGGATACACAGCTGATAGTCCTACTGAATAGACTGTTAGAATTTGTATTATGGCAAGAAAAAAGCAGCTAAGTAAAGAAAAACGAGTGGCCATCATTACTTTAAGAAATGAAGGTCAGTCAGTCAGCCAAAATATTGGGAAAACTTTGAAAGTAAGGGCTATTTGACCATGAAGGAGAGTGATGGGGTGCTGCGCCAGATGACCTGGCCTCCACAGTCACCGGACCTGAACCCAATCGAGATGGTTTGGGGTGAGCTGGACCGCAGAGTGAAGGCAAAAGGGCCAACAAGTGCTAAGCATCTCTGGGAACTCCTTCAAGACTGTTGGAAGACTATTTCAGGGGACTACCTCTTGAAGCTCATCAAGAGAATGCCAAGAGTGTGCAAAGCAGTAATCAAAGCAAAAGGTGGCTACTTTGAAGAACCTAGAATAGGACATATTTTCAGTTGTTTCACACTTGTTTGTTATGTATATAATTCCACATGTGTTAATTCATAGTTTTGATGCCTTCATAGTCATGAAAATAAAGAAAACTCTTTGAATGAGACGATGTGTCCAAACTTTTGGTCTGTACTGTACGTACTTGGGAGGTAGGGTAAAAAAGAGTTTCCTTATATACTTTACAAAAAAAATGTGAATGGTAATGTTTTCATAATGAGCCCTGCCCGCTCAGCCCTGCTCTGCGTGCAGCCAGTTCGTCCATGGCTGCACGCGACATGGAGGAGCTTTAGAGAAAGCGCGTCCATGGCTTTATTCTAACTGCACATGCGCCTATTTTTCTAATAAGAGCAGCGCATGCCCAGTCTGCCCCTTCCACTGGCGCGCTCCCTGCTCCGACTCTGTCTCTACAACCGGCTTATTCCTGTCAGAGTTCAGAGCGGGAAGAAAAGTAAGAGCACGACGGGGATCAGACACTTATCACCTGTTGTGTCATAGCTGTTGGACCTTTTCACATTCCCTCTCCTTAAAGGTTTTCTTTGGGTGTAAAAATTTTTTTTTATAAAAATGTAAAATCTGGCCCAAAATATGTGTCAAACTAAAAAAGAAATGCTCGCCTGTTAAAGGGCCGGTGTCCACTTTTCTAGTTCTCCTCTATCCACAGGATCGGGGATAACTATGTGATACGTGGGGGTCTGAACCCTGGAGCCCCCACTGATCCCCCTTCTTGATTGAGGGGCAGGTGGAGCATATGCCCTGCCTCTCCATCCATTCTCTATGGGGTCGCCGGAGATGGCGCAGTACAGCGCTGGCTATTTTCAGTGGTCCCAAGGAGAATAAATGGAGTAGCAGGGCGTATGTGTGGCCTGTCACACCATCAAAAGGGGGAACAGGACCCGTTCCTGGGATCAGTGGGGGTCACAGAATCGGACCCCACTAATCATATAGTTATGCCCTATGGTGTGGAGAGGATAACTTGAACACCTGGACAACCCCTTTAAATCCTCCACCACCAGTATCTCTTTACATGGCAGCAGTGATGACTGTAAATATGGAATATCATCACTGCCACCATGTAAACCATACGTGTCAATACAGGAGAATTGGACGCACTCTGCAGAATTTTTTGGGCAGAAGTCCAACCCCCTTTGCAGGTCATAACCTTTAACAAAGCCAAAGCAAAGGCGCTAGAGGAGCAACGTGAGCAAAGGGCACAAATGGAGAGTCATAACTAGAGAGGGGTCGTTGATCCAGGGAGTTATTCTGATGCCTGATTGGAGTCGGGAAGGAATTTTTTATTCCCCTAAAGTGGAGAAAATTGGCTTCTACCTCACAGGGTTTTTTTTTTTTGCCTTCCTCTGGATCAACTTGCAGGATAACAGGCCGAACTGGATGGACAGATGTCTTTTTTCGGCCTTATGTACTATGTTACTATAACTGAAGCAGGGGCATTAGGGTCACCTGAGGCAGGGTAATAGTGGGGATCCTGGAGCAGGGGCAACTGGAGAAGAGGCAATATTAGTGGTGCATTTACAGTGGGGGCATCTGTAGCTGGGGTATTTATGGGGTGCACCTAAAGCAGAGGCATTAGGGCCGTCTGAGGCAGTGTAATAGTGGAGATCCTGGAGCAGAGGTATTAGGGGGGCAGCTGGAGAAGGAGCATTATTAGGGGTGAATTTAGAGTGGGGGCATCTGGAGCTGTGGCACTAATGGGGGTGCACCTAAAGCAGATGCATTGGGTGGACCTAGGGCAGAGTCCCTCCAATGCCACTCTGAACTATGCAGCACACATACACAGATCTGAGTCTGCTATAAACAAATCCCCTATTTCCCCCTTACAGTCTCCTACATCTCACTACTGTCACACACCTGAGAAATCAGCCCAGCACCGCAGAGGAGTCCTTCTCTCCAGCAGCGACAGTTTTCTGACAGCAGGGAGGGCAGGAAGATGGCCAGACATGTTCTCTCCTCCTTCACTGCCAGCAGCCGGGAAGTTTAGAAGATACTGCGGGGCCTTCTGTACAATGTACACCAGTAGGAGGCTCCATCACTGTACGATACTGCCACCTAGTGGTTACAATAATTATCTCTCCTGAGAAACAAGAGAAATAATTACTCCTCTGTCTTATCTCCGGGCGCAGGAGACTGGGGGCCCACCGAGGAACCCCCCGCCTCCCCGGTGGGCCAGTCAAAGCCTGATGAGGAGATAGAGGAGACACCAGAAAAGTGAGGACCTGATCACAAGAGCTTACAATCTATGAGGAGATAGAGGAGACACCATAGAAGTGAGGACCTGATCACAAGAGCTTACAATCTTTGAGGAGATAGAGGAGACACAAGAGGAGTGAGAACCTGATCACAAGAGATTACCAGGGTGGGGTCCCCAAGATACAGTGAAGTCACGAACAAGGAAAGCAACTCTGACCAGATTTAGCAAAAATTTAATTTTACTAACACGTGATAATAAATACAACTACAAAAGCTGAGAACATACACCCAGCCCGCAGGCTGATACCCCTGTGTTGCAGAGCACGGCGCCCCTTGAGGGATGCCAGCGGAAATTTTGCGGTAATTTACCTACTGGCGGGCACAACTAAAACTGCCTCGGTGTACCTATTATTACCCTGAAACAAACACGGACAATTGTTTGGATGTTTAGTACGGGCTGGCCTGCGGTGCAATACAACAGTTCACAATCTTACCTTGCTCTATATTACTCCCCCTCCTATAACTAGTCCGGTAGCATGTGCCTGATTATTACACCTGAGCAAAACGCTGAACTGGATGAAGTTCTTGGGAGTGTTTATCAGCTCCCAAATGTGCAATGTCCCTTTTAGTAATGGAGTCCGTGTGGTACCAGTAGAAACTTTTTAGACCTGACACAAAGCACGGACCCTAATTATTTAACTACAGGCCTGGTCTAAGTCTCTTGGCATCAATACTGTAGTGAGTTAAGTGCACGATCTTACTGACTCGGGTCTGCTTTTTATTCACTGATTTCTCTGAACCGAACAACCAGTCTCTCCAGTAAACATGATGTCCCACAGGGTATGCAGCTTGTTCCTTAGCTCTTGTCAGCCTTCCTGGAAACAATCCTCCTTTTCCCGGACAGGATCTGGGTCTTGGACAACGATCAACTGCAGAGAAGGTCCTCTCACTCCTAAATCCATTAGCTTCTCTGCTCACATACAGTTCCTCACAGCTCGCTCTGAAGATGGGTGCTCCTTCTCCATCCTCTGAGAAAACCACACATCTTATGAATATGGACATATACAGTACAGACCAAAAGTTTGGACACACCTTCTCATTCAAAGAGTTTTCTTTATTTTCATGACTATGAAGGCATCAAAACTATGAATTAACACATGTGGAATTATATACATAACAAACAAGTGTGAAACAACTGAAAATATGTCATATTCTAGGTTCTTCAAAGTAGCCACCTTTTGCTTTGATTACTGCTTTGCACACTCTCGGCATTCTCTTGATGAGCTTCAAGAGGTAGTCCCCTGAAATGGTCTTCCAACAGTCTTGAAGGAGTTCCCAGAGATGCTTAGCACTTGTTGGCCCTTTTGCCTTCACTCTGCGGTCCAGCTCAACCTAAACCATCTCGATTGGGTTCAGGTCCGGTGACTGTGGAGGCCAGGTCATCTGGCGCAGCACCCCATCACTCTCCTTCATGGTCAAATAGCCCTTACTTTCAAAGTTTTCCCAATATTTCAGCTGACAGACTGACCTTCATTTCTTAAAGTAACGATGCCCACTTGTTTTTCTTTACTTAGCTGCTTTTTTCTTGCCATAATACAAATTATGGGGCGATAAGTGACAATGAAATTAAATCTACTGTAGTAAAAAAACAACGACCATCTGGCCTGCCTTGGGTTCAGAAGTTTAGCTGACTCCAGGTAAGCCAGATTTTTGTGATCAGTAATTACCGTAGTGGGATGAATTGCTTCTTCCAACCAATGACGCCATTCCTCAAAAGCCAATTTAGTTGCCAGCAACTCTCTATTACCTACATCAGAATTTTTTAGAGAAAAAAGCACAATGGCACCATTTGCTAGGAGAAGGACCCTGCAACAAGACTGCTCCAACCCCTACCTCTGATACATCAACTTCCACAATGAATGGTTGTGACACATCAGGTTGCACCAGTATAGGAGCAGAAGCAAAACATTCCTTTATCGCTGAAAAAGCATGCAATGATTCTTCAGACCAGACTGAGAAATCTGCGCCTTTCTTGGTCATATCAGTTAAAGGTTTAACAACAATTAAGTAATTCAAGATAAATTTACAGTAGTAGTTGGTGAACCCCAAAAATCACATGAGTTCCTTCAGATCTTCGGGTAGATTCCAGTCCAACACAGCACAGATTTTTTCCGGATCCATACGAAAACCCGAAGATGAGAGTAGGTACCCCAGGAATTGCATGTCTGGGACCACAAACACACAATTCTCCATTTGAGCATACAATTTATTCTCTCTTAGGATCTGTAAGACTTGTCTCATGTGATCCTCATGCGTCTCCATATCAGGGGAATAAATTAAAATATCATACAGGTAAACCACCACAAACCTACCCACCAGATGATGAAAGATGTCATTGATGAAGTGTTGAAAAACAGCAGGAGCATTGGTCAAACCAAAAGGCATGACCAGATTCTCAAAATGACCCTCAGGAGTATTAAAGGCCGTTTTCCATTCGTCCCCTTCCTTGACACTTATCAGATTATATGCCTCCCTCAAATCCAATTTAGAGAACACATTGGCGCCGACAATCTGATTGAATAAATCTGGGATCAAAGAAAGGGGATAGGGATCACGGATAGTGATGCGATTAAGCTCACGGAAGTCCAAACATGGCCAAGGAGTTCCATCCTTTTTTTTTTTTAACAAAGAAGAACCCTGCAGCCACTGGTGATTTGGATGGTCTAATATGACCTTTAGCCAAACTCTCGGTGATGTACTCTCACATGGCTACTCTTTCGGGTTCAGAAAGATTATACAACCGAGATTTTGGCAATCTAGCTCCGGGAATAAGGTTGACCGGGCAATCATACTACCGATGAGGAGGCAACTTCTGGTCTCTACTCTCAGAGAATACATCAGAAAAATCTGAAATGAAAGAAGGTAATATTTTAGCAGTTACAACAGAAAGCGACATGCTGAGACCGTTGTCAATGCAGTAATCACTCCAATCGAGAATCTGTCTCGCTTGCCAATCGATGGTAGGGTTATGTTTGGTTAACCATGGTAAACCTAGCACCAGAGGAGCAGGCAGACCCTCCAGCACAAAACATGAAATGGATTCAATATGAGAATTTCCCACCTTTAGCTGAATGTCCTGCACCATTTGAGACAGAGGGGCGGAATCAATCGCAAACAGAAATATTTTTGTCTAATGCGCTTGTTGTCAAACCATGCATACGGACAAACTGACCGTCCACTAGGTTAACCCCTGCCCCACTGTCAATAAATACTTCAATTCCCACAGTTTTGGAGTCTAGCACCACCTTGGCAGGCAGGAGAAATCGAGTACTACCGGTAAATGACAAAAGTACATTCTCAGATTCCCCACCCACACTACCAAGAGTGAGAAGAGGACTGAACACATCTTTTCATCTTGATGTTAAAGATAAGGACATACGTTCACAAAATGTCCTCCTTTACCACAAAAAAGTATTTTCTTAACTCTAAAGTTTTTATCACCTGGTCCAGGAGTGACCTGCCCCAATTGCATTGGATTATCACCAGACATGAGCTCGAGTGTCTCTTTACCCAGAGTGTCAGAAGAGACCGCTTCCTCATATGATAGTACGTCCCGGGCGAGAGGAACTTTAGATCTCTCCCTCAGGCGTCTATCAATACGCACCGCCAGAGACATGGCCACCTCCAATGATTCTGGATTTCGTGAAATGCCAAGGTGTCCTTCAGGTTCTCAGACAGCCCTTGACAGAATTGACTACGGAGAGCTGGGTCATTCCACTCAGTATCAGTTGCCCACCTCCTAAATTCAGAGCAGTAGGACTCAGCTGAACGCTCTTCCTGCCACAAGCAATGCTACTTAGATTCGGCCAGGGAAACCCGATCTGGGTCATCGTAGATAAGTCCCAGAGTTCTGAAAAATTCATCTACCGACCGGAGGGTTTGTGAACCAGTCAACAAAGAGAAAGCCCAAGACTGAGCGTCACCTTTAAGTAATGAAATAATAATGCCCACTGTTTGACTCTCGTCCCCAGAAAAGTTAGGACGTAGTCTAAAATATAATTTGCACAACTCCATGAACCGAAAAGTTGTCACTTCCCCCGTAAAACCTATCTGGGAGAACGACCTTAGGTTCAGAGCAGGCCTGGTTCTCGCTGTCGGAACCCACTGCCTGAAACTGTGCAACAGCCGTATGGAGGTCAGCAGCCCCGAAAGACCCTGCATACGATCGACCAGTGCAGAAAAAGTATCCATAGCTGCACTGACAAAACTAAGGATAGCGTTTTTTCGAGCGGTTGATAGTGTCACGGATAAAGGGGGAAGGGGAAAACACCAGACTCACACAAAAAGAATAGACAACAGTCTAGGCCTCAAAAGCTAAGGAAGAGAGATGGTGACCTCCTAGTAATCCCTAGGCTTTTCCCTAACTCCTGGCAGATCCTGATGGTGGAAATCCTCATACGCCAGATACATATGCCCTGCTAAAACTGACGGGCCCTAGGATAGGTAGCAGGAGACGAGACAGCTGGTTCCTTCCCAGATGAAGTAACCCACGTCTCCCTGAGGCCTAGAACTAAAACATACCAAAGAACAACAAACAGAACAGGCAACTAGTACTTAGCTTAGAGATGTATGGAGAAGCAGGAGATCCAAGACAAACAAGCTCTAGCAACTCCAACAGGAAATATCAACCGCATGGTCAGCAGTGTGAGGCGGATGTAAATAGAGCCCCATCACTGATAACAAGCAGAACCTGAGGAGAGGCGAGATCCTGCCAAACAACAACATACAAAGAGGAAAACAGAGAGACCTGTCAGATAGCCACACGTGCAGCAAGTCTATCCGATCTTCTCACCTCTGTCACGGGAGGGACCGTGACAGTCAGTCCAGAACATTTAATTTAATCCACACACAAACAGTGTTCAAGCAATGAGAGCTGTTTCTCAATCTCACAAGTTTACAATCTATGAGGAGATAGAGGAAACACAAGAGTGAGGACACTAATCTTAAGAGCTTACTATTTATTAGGACAGGGATGCTCAGCCTGCGGCCTTCCAGCTGTTGTGTAACTACAACTCTCACCATGCCCATCTGTAGGCTGATAGCTGTAGGCTGTTCGGGCATGCTGGAGGTTGTAGTTTTGCCACAGCTGGAGGGCCGCAGGTTGGGCATTCCTGTATTAGGAGATAGAGGAGACACAAGAGTAGTGAGGACCTGATCGCAAGAGCTTACAATCTATGAGGAGACACAAGAGGCGCGAGGACCTGATCACAAGAGCTTACAATCTATGAGTAGATAGAGGTGACTCAAGAGAACTGAGAACCTGATCACAAAAGCTTACAATCTATGAAGAGATAGAGGCGACACAAAAGGAGCGAGGACCTGATCACAAGAGCTTACAATCTTTGAGGAGATAGAAGAGACAAGAAAAGTGAGTATCTGATCACAAGAGCCTACAATCTATGAGTAGATAGAGGTGACTCAAGAGAACTGAGAACCTGATGACAAGAGCCTACAATCTATGAGGAGATAGAGGAGACACAAGAGGAGTGAGGACCTGATCACAAGAGCATACAATCTATGAGGAGACAAGAGGAGTGAGGACCCTTATCACAAGAGCTTACAATCTATGAGCAGATAGATGAGACAGAAGAGTAAGGACATTAATCTCAAGAGCTTACTATTTATTAGAAGATAGAGGAGACACAAGAGTGAGGACACCAATCTCAAGAGCTTACTATCTATTAGGACAGGAATGCTCAACCTGCAGCCCTTCAGCTGTTGTGAAACTACAACATCCACCATGCCCAGCTGTAGGTTGTTCGGGCATTCTGGGAGTTGTAGTTTTGCCACAGCTGGAGGGCCGCAGGTTGGACATCCCTGTATTAGGAGATAGAGGAGACACAAGAGGAGTGAGGACCTGATGGCAAGAGCTTATACAGCCAGCCAGTCGCAGGGGGAACACATGAGGTTCACGGTGGACCGATGAGGGGCCAAATAATATAACACACAGTTCATCAGTTTACTCACGGTTAGCAGATAGCCTCCCTAAGCTGACAGCACAGTGTTGAGGTGGACAGCATGAAATCCTCCGGGGCACACTCTGTGGTAGGAAGCATCAGCCAAGATGGTGGTTGAGGTGCCCTTGATGTTAAGGGTGCTTAGGGTGCTTGTTGCGGCTGAGTCCTTTGATGGTTTTTGTCGTGACGCCAGTACCGTTAATGGTGGTACAACCATAGGTAGTAATAATGAGGTAGACAGTGGTAAGATGCAACTCACAACTTTTACTTTGGATGTCTTTCAGTTGCAGTAGTACAATTATGCAGTCTTTAGATGTTACAGAGGTAATTCTGCAAATCCACTGTTTTAGGCTGGTTAGGTTTCTTGGTTTTTGGAGCAGTGAGTTACTTCTACGTCAGTGGAACTTCTGGTGAGGTGGCCGGATGCTAAGGTATCCTTCACCTAAAATATTCCAAAGGTCCTTTCTGCCTGTGTTGCGGCTTTTATCCTTTGGCTGAATTGAATCTGTCCTTTTCTTTTGTCCTTCTCTGGACTAGAACTTTTCTTTAGAGCTGACGTGCTGGATCTGCACCTTTTCACTCTCTGATCTTCACACTGATCTGTGATCTCAATCCATTCAACCTCTACTAACCACTAACCTGTTTCACTAGGCCTGACCTGGATATATATATAGCACCCGAACTTTATCCCCATCTAGTGGTGGGATGTATAAATTGCACCTAATAGGCCTGTTAACAGGGATTTTGCAGTTACACAAATGCAAAGTTATACCATACTGTACAATGCAATAGTTAAGATGAAAAAGTACTTTTAAGCAGTGCCCACACACACGTAGTGGGACGCTGCATACCCCCATGGTAAAATGTTAGTCGACCTCGACACATTCTTGACTCGATGTTGTATCATACTGAAAGATATAAAAAAGGAGAAGCATGCATGCATAGGGAAATAATGCCAGAACTTATATTCTTGTACTTCTTGTACCTATGAATAAAACGGGTTAGGCAAATATATCTCAGACAACAACGAAATGCATCAAATGGGGTAACACATTATTTTCTCTGAATATCGCTAATATACCGGCAACTAAAATAGTCCATAACGATGAGGAAAACACAATAAACATCTCAGGAGGCTCACAGGGTATGAGTCCGTTCCCTGGGCACCAATAAATATCAAAGTGGAATAGCACGGAGGCTCAAGTACGTGAAAGTCTATCTCCGGGTGCGGACTTGAACATTGCAAAACAGACAAACAGTCCCTTAAAAAGTCCTTTAAGGCAAATGGAACACGATAAACAGTATATTAGTCCTTTTTCTGAATTACCATGGCTGGGATTTTAACTTCTCGGCTGCTGGAGCAGGAAATCTCCATAACGGACTGGTGGTTGTCCTCTTGTACTCCTTTCAGATCTCCGAAGTAGCTGTGTTTCTTCAGATCTTGTTTCCGGGGAACTTGGGGTTTCCTGAATTGTAATAACTTTGGTTTCCGGTTGAAGTATTGGGGTATTAGTTTTAGCAGGCACTAGAATGTTAAGCCATGGGGTTAAGAACCATTGCAAAGTATCAGAAGCTAGCAATGTTTTTCCCAAGGACTGTATTGTTCCCTCTGGCTCAGTTGGTTTTTCCTCTGGAACATCTTCTTCTTGAGAAGTCTCTGTTGGGGTGTCCTCTTTAAGGCACAACTTAAGGCGATTCCTGTGTACTACATGGGATTTATCCTCTTGAGTAATCTCATATGTGTCAGTTTCTGGATTCAGAATAGCAGAAATGGTATAAAGTTCTCTCTCCTATTTACTTTCAAGTTTGCTGGTTCTATGGTTATTTTTTAACCAGACACGATCACCAATTTTGAGTGGTTCTGCCTTGGCAGATTGGTTGTAGTCTTTCTGTTGTTTTTCCTGGGCATGTCCCATACGTTGTTGAACAATTTCTTGCGCGTTAATCAAACGCCTTTGGTGTTCAGCCACCCAATCAGTCTTTGGTAGGGGGTTGATTGCATCAGGCACTTGTACGCCCAATGTGTGGTCAGCAGGTATTGTACCTTGTCGGCCAAACATATGGTAGTAGGGTGTATACCCAGTAGAACAATGGACAGTGTTGTTGTAGGTATACATCAGCTGAGGCAATAAAGTAGGCCAATCATTTCTTGTGGCAGGTGGGACTGCTCTTAACATTTCAATAAGAGTTTGGTTCATCTTCTCACAAAGTCCATTCCCTTGGGGATGATACCCTGTGGTCCTGATTTTTTGACAATTGTGAAAAGTACATAGTTCTTTAAAGAGTTGGGATTCAAAGGCAGATCCTTGATCTGTGAGGATTCTCTCTGGACATCCATATGGCAACAGGAAATGTTTCCAGAAAGCATCTGCAGTTGTTCTTGCGGTCAAGTCTTTTACAGGCACAGCTACAACAAATTTTGTGTAGTGGTCAATGATGGTCATAGCATAGGTATAACCTGAGCTACTTGGTTCCAATTTCACATGGTCGATTGCGACTATTTCTAATGGGGTTCTGCTTACAATAGAATGTAAGGGAGCTCTTTGGTCATGCTTCTCACCTTTTCCCACAGCACAGGTGGAACATTCTCAACACAATTTCTCAATATCTCCTCTCATTCCGATCCAATAGAATCTTCTACGGATGGTGGCTTCTGTTTTCTGCACGCCAAAGTGTCCTGATTGGTCATGGTACATTTCCAGGATGTTTCTTGCATCACGGCGTGGTATTAGGATTTGGTAGAGACGATCCCATGTAAATGGGTCTAGAGTTCTTCTTAGTAGTAGGCATTTTTGTAGAAAGAGGTGTTTTCTATGTCTCCATAATTTGGACAACTCTAAGTCTGCATTTTTTCTACGAATTCTTTCTGGGGTTCTTCCACTGGTGAAGAAATCTTGCAATTTTCCTAACACTCTGCTTTCGTTTTGTAACTTGATCCATCTTTCTTGGTCTACATGAGATTTTGGATCCACTTGCAGTTGAGAGTTGAAGACCTTTTTTCCTTTAACAGTGATGATGTCTTGATGGGCAAAGTTGTTATAGAAGGATGGCATTTCTACTTCTTCCCAAATGTCTTCTTGTGAAATAGGGTCTTCCTTGGTTGGCAGACGGGATAAAGCATCTGCATTTTCGTTTGCTTTTCCTGTTCTGTACTTTACAGTAAAGTTGTAGTTAACAAGGCGTGAGGCCCACCTTTGTTACAACGCTCCTAACTTGGCGGTGTTAAGATGTGCTAGTGGATTGTTATCAGTGAAGGCCACGAAGGGTGTTGCGGCAAGGTAATCTTGAAATTTTTCTGTAACAGCCCACACGAGTTCGAGGAATTCCAACTTGAAGGAACTGTAGTTTTGGTCGTTCTTTTCACTACCTCTAAGAGATCTACTAGCGTAGGAAATGACTCTTTCTTTACCATCTTGTACTTGTGACAAAACAGCTCCCAGTCCTTTTTTACTTGCATCTGTGTAAAGATGAAATGGCTGTTGATAATCCGGATACCCTAAGATTGGTGGTTCGGTTAATTTCTTCTTCAGGAGCTGGAAGGCAATTTCTCTTTCAGTGTTCCATTCCACTGGTATGGGAGTCTTCTGGTATCTTTTAGGATGCCCTCTCAAAAGTTCCAATATTGGCTCTGCAATTTGGGCAAAGTGAGGAATGAAACGTCTGTAATATCCTGCGAAACTGAGGAAACTTCTTACCTCCTTCACCATAGGAGGAGTAGGCCAATTACGGACTGCGGCTATCTTCTCTGGATCCGGTTTTACACCTTCAGAGCTGACGATATGCCCTAAGTATTTAACTTCTGGCTTCAGCAGATGACATTTGGATGGTTTAACTTTAAGTCCATGCTTAATAAGAACTTGGAAAACTTCGGCCAGATGTTTCAAATGGTCTTCATAGGACTTGGAATAGATGATGATGTCATCTAAGTACAGCAGGACGGTTTAAAAATTTTTGTGGCCCAGACAACGCTCCATGAGTCTCTGAAAAGTTCCAGGCGCATTGCAAAGTCCAAAAGGCATGCAATTGAACTCAAATAGGCCCATAGGGGTAGTAAATGCAGTCTTCTCACGATCTTCTGGTGCCATTGGTACTTGTCAGTATCCACTGGTTAAATCAAGTGTAGAGAAGTAGGCTGAAGATCCTAAAGCTGTGAAGGATTCCTCTATGCGTGGCAAAGGATAAGCATCTTTGTGGGTAATTTGGTTGATTTTTCTGTAGTCCACACAGAATCTGATGTTGCCGTCTTCTTTTCGGACTAGGACTAGTGGTGCAGCCCATGTGCTATGGCTGTCTTTGATGATGTTTGAGTCTTTCATCTCTTGAATCATTTGTTTGACGGATTAGTACATAGTAGGTGGTATAGGCCGATACCTTTCTTTGATCGGTGGGTGTGAACCTGTAGGGATGGAGTGTTTTATGATGTCTACTTCTCCATAATTTGTAGAATGTTTGCTGAAGGCACGGTGATGCTCCTTCACGACTTGCAATACTCCTTCTATTTGGTGTTCTGGTGTGGAAGCATCTCCCAAGGGAAGTTCTTTCCACCAGGGGGTGTTTAAGTTTTGGCCCTGTGGGTGTGTTTTCTTGAGATCTGTAGTCACGCTGATGACGTCTTGAAAGGTGAGTGTATCAGCTGTGCAATAGGACGGTACTTGGCTAATGTGACATTATGATCACTCAAGTTGAGGAGACGAATAGGCACTTTACGTTCAGTGACAGTTACCAGGCTTCTTGCAGCTCTGACTAAAGGATAGTCTTCCAAAACAACTGGTTCCACCAAGGCTTGGAAGTCTTGACCTTGGATTCCGACTACAGTTCGGCACCATAGGAGAGTTTCAGTGTTGGGCTTGAGAATCACTGGTTGATTATCTCGGATGCAGACACAGCAAATTTCTTCTCTTTCATTGGCGAATCTCTGTTGCGCACCCAGCACACGGATAGTTTGCTGGATTACCTTCTTAGAAGCAAAAGAAGCAGTAGGCACTGATTGGTGTAAAGCTTCCAACATTTCAACATAGCAATTCCTAAGGACATTCATACCTAGGACTATAGGAGGGTTGTTATTGTTTTATTTTACTTGCACTACAATGATGCCTTGTTGGGATAGGATGGTTCTTCCTCTTTGGATGGTGGGTTCCCAGTAACCCAGTATTGGTACTGGTTTGCCATTGCTGGCTATCAGACTCAGCCATGAGTCTGGGGGCTGGGTAAGTTGATTTTGGTCCCAGTATTTCTCAATGCTGTTTGTTGTATGGTAGTGACTTGGGATCCTGTGTCAACTAGGGCAACAACAGGAACTCCATTTATCTGAAGGGTCACTTCTGGATGGGATCCTACATATCTTGGCATCCAATAAGGATCTTCTGGACCTATTGATCTATCTCCCGAGGGGTGGTCCCTGACCTCAGGGGTCGCCCGTTTAACTGCCAGCAGGTGGCTTCAGTATGACCTGGTTTGTGACAGTAGGTGCAGATAGGCCGCTTGGGGGTACTAGTGCGGTCAGGTGGGCGTCCGCCTGAATTTCTGGAGTAAGTCCCTTTGTAATCAGGGGAGAAGAGCCTTCTGGATACTGGTTTCTCATCCTCTAGTAATAGTGGCTTTTCCCATTGTTCCAGTTTTTTGTGAACTTTCTCCAGACTTTTAGTTAGGAATTGGACTTGTTCAGTAAGTGCAGCAACTGCGTCAGGAATTGGGGCTTGGGTTGCCTGACTGACGACAGGTAAAGGTTTTACAGGGGTGACCAGCTGTGTTACTGGCACTACAGCGGATCCAACGGGTTCTGTTGGTGAACTTTTTCCCAGTATACTGATAGCTAGTTCTTTAAAATCTAGACGCAGCACTTGGATGCTGAGCGGCTAACATTCTAAGTTGGCTCTTTAAATTGTCTGTATTAACACCTTCAATAAATTGCTCTTTAAGGGTTTTGTCCTGATTCTCTGCCTCACGGGGGTCTACTTGGACAACAGCTCTAAGGGCTTCCTGCAAAGATAATGCAAAGTCTCTGAGTGACTCACCCGATTGCTGTTTCTTACTGAAGAACCTCATCTTGACCTCTGACACGGTTCTGGGTTCAAAGGTGGTGTAGAGACGTTCAAATATCTGCTCCAGTGTCCTCCTCTCTGAACTTGGCCAGGATTTCACTTCTCTGAGAGCAGCTCCTTCCAATTGCGCAAGGAGAATCTCCATATGCTGTTCTGGGGATGCAGGGTACAATCTGAACACAGCAAAAAAATTCTCTTTAGTCCCTTAAAGTATGAGTTTCACCAGAGTAACGTGGGAACCAGGGGGCCCCAAAATAATAAGGCATTGTTAAAGGCATTAAACTTGGTGCTGCAGCAGTTGGCATTGCGCTAGGACTGGCTGCGGCTGCCGCAGTGGGTCCGCGGAGGTCAGCCTGCAAGTTATCTTCCTGCACAGACATGCTGACAATAGTTTAATTATAGTCAGATAGGTTAATTGTGGCTTGCAATACTTTGTACTTAACGTTGCTATGGGCGACCGTTATTTTTCGGTGTATGGCCCTTTAAATGTTCAATGCCAGCTAAGTATAATACTCAGGCAGCGCTTATTTGGATTCCTAATGGCGCTCCTGGCTAGCGATGCTTCACTTTGAAGTGCCGAGTGTGAATTACAGTCTGCGGTAGTTACTTGGAGGCAGACAGGCGATGCGATGCGATCCGGCAGCTTGCCGGTGGAAGCCTCGCGATACCTTTTGGGGATGCACGCACGTCACACCATCCTCCCGTGCGCGGCGTCTCCCTTTGATGTGGCCACAAGCAGAGGAGGCGGCGCTACGCTCGCATACAGGGCCCGCCTCTCAGAACCCACACAGCACAGGTAGGATGGGCTTGAACTGGACAACTTTGCATAAAGGGGCGGCGCACTGGTTTTCCCGCTCTGCAGAGGGTATCGCCAATTAGCACAGTGATCGCGCAGTATTATTTTTTAAATCGGAGCTCCGGCGGCCATATTAGTTGAACAGTAACAGTCTATTCACTGACAGCAAGCAGTTATAGTGACACGCAAATGTTGAATTTTCACACTTTTGACACTGCGATTTTGATGCTGGGGAGTAGTATAGCACCTCCATATACTTTGCAATCAGTTTGAACAGTTCAGGACCCCAAAACAGCGCACAATAAGCAAAGGTCTCTCAATCAGATAAAGGGACTTATTCACATGCGACAGTCTCTCAAATATGGAGCAGGGGTTAAATATCCTGTTCGTGACGCCAATAAAAAGGTTATGCAGCCAGTCGCAGGGGGAACACGTGAGGTGCACGGTGGGCCAATGAGGGGTCAAATAATAGCACACAGTTCATCAGTTTACTCCCGGTTAGCAGAAAGCCTCCCTAAGCTGACAGCACAGTGTTGAGGTGGACAGCACGAAATCCTCCGGGGCACGCTCTGTGGTAGGAAGCATCGGCCAAGATGGAGGCTGAGGTGCCCTTGATGTTAGGGGTGCTTAGGGTGCTTGTTGCGGCTGAGTCCTTTGATGGTATTTGTCGTGACGCCAGTACCGTTAATGGTGGTACAACCATAGGTAGTAATAATGAGGTAGACAGTGGTAAGATGCAACTCACAACTTTTACTTTGGATGTCTTTCAGTTGCAGTAGTACAATTATGCAGTCTTTAGATGGTACAGAGGTAATTCTGCAAATCCACTGTTTTAGGCTGGTTAGGTTTCTTGGTTTTTGGAGCAGTGAGTTACTTCTACGTCAGTGGAACTTCTGGTGAGGTGGCCGGATGCTAAGGTATCCTTCACCTAAAATATTCCAAAGGTCCTTTCTGCCTGTGTTGCGGCTTTTATCCTTTGGCTGAATTTGAATCTGTCCTTTTCTTTTGTCCTTCTCTGGACTAGAACTTTTCTTTAGAGCTGACGTGCTGGATCTGCACCTTTTCACTCTCTGATCTTCACACTGATCTGTGGTCTCAATCCATTCAACCTCTACTAACCACTAACCTGTTTCACTAGGCCTGACCTGGATATATATATAGCACCCGAACTTTATCCCCATCTAGTGGTGGGATGTATAAATTGCACCTAATAGGCCTGTTTACAGGGATTTTGCAGTTACACAAATGCAAAGTTATACCATACTGTACAATGCAATAGTTAAGATGATAAAGTACTTTTAAGCAGTGCCCACACACACGTAGTGGGACGCTGCACTTACAATCTATGAGGAGACACCAGAAAAGTGAGGACCTGATGACAAGAGCCTACAAGCTATGAGGAGATAGAGGTGACTCGAGAGAACTAAGAACCTGATCACAAGAGCCTACAAGCTGTGAGGAGATAGAGGCGACACAAGAGGAGCGAGGACCTGATCACAAGAGCTTACAATCTATGAGGAGATAGAAGAGACACCAGAGGAGTGAGGACCTGATCACAAGAGCTTACAATCTATGAGGAGATAGAGGCGACACAAGAGGAGCGAGGACCTGATCTCAAGAGCTTACAATCTATGAGGAGATAGAAGAGACACCAGAGGAGCGAGGACCTGAACACAAGAGCTTACAAGCTATGAGGAGATAGAGGCGACACAAGAGGAGCGAGGACCTGATCACAAGAGCTTACAATCTATGAGGAGATAGAAGAGACACAAGAGGAGCGAGGACCTGATCACAAGAGCTTACAATCTATGAGGAGATAGAAGAGACACCAGAGGAGTGAGGACCCGATCACAGGAGCTTACAATCTATGAGGAGATAGAAGAGACACAAGAGGAGCGAGGACCTGATCACAAGAGCTTACAATCTATGAGGAGATAGAAGAGACACCAGAGGAGTGAGGACCTGAACACAAGTGCTTACAATCTATGAGGAGATAGAAGAGACACAAGAGGAGCGAGGACCCGATGACAAGAGCTTACAATCTATGAGGAGATAGAGGAGACACCAGAGGAGTGAGGACCTGATCACAAGAGCCTACAATCTATGAGGAGATAGAAGAGACACAAGAGGAGCGAGGACCCGATGACAAGAGCTTCCAATCTATGAGGAGATAGAGGAGACACCAGAGGAGTGAGGACCTGATCACAAGAGCTTACAATCTATGAGGAGATAGAAGAGACACCAGAGGAGTGAGGACCTGATCACAGGAGCTTACAATCTATGAGGAGATAGAAGAGACACAAGAGGAGCGAGGACCTGATCACAAGAGCTTACAATCTATGAGGAGATAGAAGAGACACCAGAGGAGTGAGGACCTGATCACAAGAGCCTACAATCTATGAGGAGATAGAAGAGACACAAGAGGAGCGAGGACCCGATGACAAGAGCTTACAATCTATGAGGAGATAGAGGAGACACCAGAGGAGTGAGGACCTGATCACAAGAGCTTACAATCTATGAGGAGATAGAAGAGACACCAGAGGAGCGAGGACCTGATCACAGGAGCTTACAATCTATGAGGAGATAGAAGAGACACAAGAGGAGCGAGGACCTGATCACAAGAGCTTACAATCTATGAGGAGATAGAAGAGACACAAGAGGAGCGAGGACCTGATCACAAGAGCTTACAATCTCACTCCTCTTGCGTCTCCTGCGCTCTCCAGGGACACGAGGAGACATCATAGGGTTGTCAGTAGACATCATATCATGTGTGTGATAACAACCCGATAAAATCTCCTCTATGATCTATATAAAATTCCAAATCATGAAAAAATTACACCAGAGCGGACCAAGGAACTGCCCCAGACAGCCGATCAATACATGAAGATCACAGAGAGGTGTGACGACACCTCCGAGCACTCAGGAGAGGTGTGCCCACCGCATGGACATTGACTCCATACTAAGTGGGACCCTATAGCTGAGCTGTACTGACAGATGAGCGTAGGGCCACATCCCCCCCTTCCCCCGCAGGGCACAGATGGGGCCGCATTTCCCCATCTTATTCTCATAAAGAGCAGTTATAAAGTGAAAGCCGAATCTCCACCAATAAATCATCCTGTGAGGAAAAGCCGCTCCTCTGTGGTGAGAACCTCAGAAGATGACATCCATCTCACTTATCTGCAGGAAATCTGTCATTTACGGCGACAGCCGCTGCAGACAAATATTTAGCAGCGCAGGTTTCTCCTCTTTACAATAAAACCATTAAATTCCTGCAGCTTTGGCCTCATTTACTGAACTCACAATGAGCCAAGAAGTTTCATCTGGCCGGAGGGTGAAGGTCGCTGTCACATCGCACACAGACGACATCGGGAGGACTTCCCTATAACAGCACAGGATAAATGCGTGAGAAATGGTGGCATACGGGAGGGGCCTTGAGAGGGCTGCCGAGACCACTGGTGGCAGAAAGTATTTGACCTGGAAAATTAAAAGGTTCAGCTGTGAATATACATCAGTATGTGTGGCGTGTACACGCTGGGACGACACTTCGGTCCTATGACCCTTAATCTCATGAGCCGCTGAGGGTAGGTGGAGACCCGCGCCACTGTTAGTGCCGGGAACAGCACATACACCTACCCTCAGCGGCTCATGAGAAAAAAGTCCAGAAAGACCAAACCGTCGTCCCAGCGTGGCCCCTCCTGAACTCTTATAATGAATTCACCATCACCACCTGCTCAGGCAGAGAGTTCCATAGTCTCACCGCTCTTACAGTAAAGAGCCCATAGTCTCACTGCTCTTACAGTAAAGAGTCCATAGTCTCACTGTTCTTACAGTATAGAGTCCATAGTCTCGCCGCTCTTACAGTATAGAGTCCATAGTCTCACTGCTCTTACAGTAAAGAGTCCATAGTCTCACTGCTCTTACAGTAAAGAGTCCATAGTCTCACTGCTCTTACAGTATAGAGTCCATAGTCTCACTGCTCTTACAGTATAGAGTCCACAGTCTCACTGCTCTTACAGTATAGAGTCCATAGTCTCACTGCTCTTACAGTAAAGAGTCCATAGTCTCACCGCTCTTACAGTAAAGAGCCCATAGTCTCACTGCTCTTACAGTAAAGAGTCCATAGTCTCACTGCTCTTACAGTAAAGAGTCCATAGTCTCACTGCTCTTACAGTAGAGTCCATAGTCTCACTGCTCTTACAGTATAGAGTCCATAGTCTCACTGCTCTTACAGTAAAGAGTCCATAGTCTCACTGCTCTTACAGTATAGAGTCCATAGTCTCACTGCTCTTACAGTATAGAGTCCATAGTCTCACCGCTCTTACAGTATAGAGTCCATAGTCTCACTGCTCTTACAGTAAAGAGCCCATAGTCTCACTGCTCTTACAGTAAAGAGCCCATAGTCTCACTGCTCTTACAGTAAAGAGTCCATAGTCTCACTGCTCTTACAGTATAGAGTCCATAGTCTCACCGCTCTTACAGTATAGAGTCCATAGTCTCGCTGCTCTTACAGTAAAGAGTCCATAGTCTCACTGCTCTTACAGTAAAGAGCCCATAGTCTCACTGCTCTTACAGTAAAGAGTCCATAGTCTCACTGCTCTTACAGTAAAGAGTCCATAGTCTCACCGCTCTTACAGTATATAGTCCATAGTCTCACTGCTCTTACAGTAAAGAGTCCAAAGTCTCACCGCTCTTACAGTATAGAGTCCATAGTCTCACTGCTCTTACAGTAAAGAGTCCATAGTCTCGCTGCTCTTACAGTATATAGTCCATAGTCTCACTGCTCTTACAGTATAGAGTCCATAGTCTCACTGCTCTTACAGTAAAGAGTCCATAGTCTCACTGCTCTTACAGTATAGAGTCCATAGTCTCACTGCTCTTACAGTAAAGAGTCCATAGTCTCACTGCTCTTACAGTAAAGAGTCCATAGTCTCACTGCTCTTACAGTAAAGAGTCCATAGTCTCACTGCTCTTACAGTAAAGAGTCCATAGTCTGACTGCTCTTACAGTATAGAGTCCATAGTCTCACTGCTCTTACAGTAAAGAGTCCATAGTCTCACTGTTCTTACAGTAAAGAGTCCATAGTCTCGCTGCTCTTACAGTATATAGTCCATAGTCTCACTGCTCTTACAGTATAGAGTCCATAGTCTCACTGCTCTTACAGTAAAGAGTCCATAGTCTCACTGCTCTTACAGTATAGAGTCCATAGTCTCACTGCTCTTACAGTAAAGAGTCCATAGTCTCACTGCTCTTACAGTATAGAGTCCATAGTCTCACTGCTCTTACAGTATAGAGTCCATAGTCTCACTGCTCTTACAGTAAAGAGTCCATAGTCTCACTGCTCTTACAGTATAGAATCCATAGTCTCACTGCTCTTACAGTAAAGAGTCCATAGTCTCACTGCTCTTACCGTATAGAGTCCATAGTCTCGCTGCTCTTACAGTAGAGAATCCATAGTCTCACTGCTCTTACATTATAGAGTCCATAGTCTCACTGTTCTTACAGTAAAGAATCCATAGTCTCACTGCTCTTACAGTAAAGAGTCCATAGTCTCACTGCTCTTACCGTAAAGAGTCCATAGTCTCACTTCTCTTACAGTAAAGAGTCCATAGTCTCACTGCTCTTACAGTAAAGAGTCCATAGTCTCACTGCTCTTACAGTAAAGAGTCCACAGTCTCACTGCTCTTACAGTAAAGAGTCCATAATCTCACTCCTCTTACAGTAAAGAGTCCATAATCTCACTGCTCTTACAGTAAAGAGTCCATAGTCTCACTGCTCTTACAGTAAAGAGTCTATAGTCTCACTGCTCTTACCGTAAAGAATCTATAGTCTCACTGCTCTTACAATAAAGAGTCCATAGTCTCACTGCTCTTACAGTAAAGAGTCTATAGTCTCACTGCTCTTACAGTATAGAGTCCATAGTCTCACTGCTCTTACAGTAAAGAGTCCATAGTCTCGCTGCTCTTACAGTAAAGAGTCTATAGTCTCACTGCTCTTACAGTAAAGAGTCTATAGTCTCACTGCTCTTACAGTAAAGAGTCTATAGTCTCACTGCTCTTACAGTAAAGAGTCCATAGTCTCACTGTTCTTACACTAAAGAGTCCATAATCTCACTGCTTTTACAGTAAACAGTCCATAGCCTTACTGCTCTTACAGTAAAGAGTCTATAGTCTCACTGCTCTTACAGTAAAGAGTCCATAGTCTCACTGCTCTTACACTAAAGAGTCCATAATCTCACTCCTCTTACAGTAAAAAGTCCATAATCTCACTGCTCTTACAGTAAAGAGTCTATAGTCTCACTGCTCTTACCGTAAAGAGTCTATAGTCTCACTGCTCTTACAATAAAGAGTCCATAGTCTCACTGCTCTTAGAGTAAAGAGTCTATAGTCTCGCTGCTCTTACCGTAAAGAGTCCATAGTCTCACTGCTCTTACAGTAAAGAGTCCATAGTCTAACTGCTCTTACAGTAAAGAGTCCATAGTCTCACTGCTCTTACAGTAAAGAGTCCATAGTCTCACTGCTCTTACAGTATAGAGTCCATAGTCTCACTGCTCTTACAGTATAGAGTCCATAGTCTTACTGCTCTTACAGTAAAGAGTCCATAGTCTCACTGCTCTTACAGTATAGAGTCCATAGTCTCACTGCTCTTACAGTAAAGAGTCCATAGTCTCACTGCTCTTACAGTAAAGAGTCCATAGTCTCACTGATCTTACAGTAAAGAGTCCACAGTCTCAGTGCTCTTAACGTAAAGAGTCCATAGTCTCACCGCTCTTACAGTAAAGAGTCCACAGTCTCACTGCTCTTACAGTAGAGTCCATAGTCTCACTGCTCTTACAGTAAAGAGTCCATAGTCTCACCGCTCTTACAGTATAGAGTCCATAGTCTCACTGCTCTTACAGTAAAGAGTCCATAGTCTCACTGCTCTTACAGTATAGAGTCCATAGTCTCACTGCTCTTACAGTAAAGAGTCCATAGTCTCACTGATCTTACAGTAAAGAGTCCACAGTCTCAGTGCTCTTAACGTAAAGAGTCCATAGTCTCACCGCTCTTACAGTAAAGAGTCCACAGTCTCACTGCTCTTACAGTAGAGTCCATAGTCTCACTGCTCTTACAGTAAAGAGTCCATAGTCTCACCGCTCTTACAGTATAGAGTCCATAGTCTCACTGCTCTTACAGTAAAGAGTCCATAGTCTCACTGATCTTACCGTAAAGAGTCCATAGTCTCACTGTTCTTACAGTAAAGAGTCCACAGTCTCACTGGTCTTACAGTAGAGTCCATAGTCTCACTGCTCTTACAGTAAAGAGTCCATAGTCTCACCGCTCTTACAGTATAGAGTCCATAGTCTCACCGCTCTTACAGTATAGAGTCCATAGTCTCACTGCTCTTACAGTAAAGAGTCCATAGTCTCACCGCTCTTACAGTATAGAGTCCATAGTCTCACTGCTCTTACAGTAAAGAGTCCATAGTCTCACTGCTCTTACAGTATAGAGTCCATAGTCTCACTGCTCTTACAGTAAAGAGTCCATAGTCTCACTGCTCTTACAGTATAGAGTCCATAGTCTCACTGCTCTTACAGTATAGAGTCCATAGTCTCACCGCTCTTACAGTATAGAGTCCATAGTCTCACTGCTCTTACAGTAAAGAGTCCATAGTCTCACCGCTCTTACAGTAAAGAGTCCATAGTCTCACTGCTCTTACAGTATAGAGTCCATAGTCTCACCGCTCTTACAGTAAAGAGTCCATAGTCTCACCGCTCTTACAGTAAAGAGTCCATAGTCTCACTGCTCTTACAGTATAGAGTCCATAGTCTTACTGCTCTTACAGTAAAGAGTCCATAGTCTCACTGCTCTTACAGTATAGAGTCCATAGTCTCACTGCTCTTACAGTAAAGAGTCCATAGTCTCACTGCTCTTACAGTAAAGAGTCCATAGTCTCACTGCTCTTACAGTATAGAGTCCATAGTCTCACTGCTCTTACAGTAAAGAGTCCATAGTCTCACTGCTCTTACAGTAAAGAGTCCATAGTCTCACTGCTCTTACAGTAAAGAGTCCATAGTCTCACTGCTCTTACAGTAAACAGTCCATAGTCTCACTGCTCTTACAGTAAAGAGTCCATAGTCTCACTGCTCTTACAGTATAGAGTCCATAGTCTCACTGCTCTTACAGTATAGAGTCCATAGTCTCACTGCTCTTACAGTAAACAGTCCATAGTCTCACTGCTCTTACAGTATAGAATCCATAGTCTCACTGCTCTTACAGTAAAGAGTCCATAGTCTCACTGCTCTTACCGTATAGAGTCCATAGTCTCACTGCTCTTACAGTAAAGAGGTCCATAGTCTCACTATTCTTACAGTAAAGAGTCCATACTCCCACTGCTCTTACAGTAAAGAGTCCATAGTCTCACTGCTCTTACAGTATAGAGTCCATAGTCTCACTGCTCTTACAGTATAGAGTCCATAGTCTTACTGCTCTTACAGTAAAGAGTCCATAGTCTCACTGCTCTTACAGTATAGAGTCCATAGTCTCACTGCTCTTACAGTAAAGAGTCCATAGTCTCACTGCTCTTACAGTAAAGAGTCCACAGTCTCACTGCTCTTACCGTAAAGAGTCCATAGTCTCACCGCTCTTACAGTAAAGAGTCCACAGTCTCACTGCTCTTACAGTAGAGTCCATAGTCTCACTGCTATTACAGTAAAGAGTCCATAGTCTCACCGCTCTTACAGTATAGAGTCCATAGTCTCACTGCTCTTACAGTAAAGAGTCCATAGTCTCACTGATCTTACCGTAAAGAGTCCATAGTCTCACTGTTCTTACAGTAAAGAGTCCACAGTCTCACTGCTCCTACAGTAGAGTCCATATTCTCACTGCTCTTACAGTAAAGAGTCCATAGTCTCACCGCTCTTACAGTATAGAGTCCATAGTCTCACCGCTCTTACAGTATAGAGTCCATAGTCTCACTGCTCTTACAGTAAAGAGTCCATAGTCTCACCGCTCTTACAGTATAGAGTCCATAGTCTCACTGCTCTTACAGTAAAGAGTCCATAGTCTCACTGCTCTTACAGTATAGAGTCCATAGTCTCACTGCTCTTACAGTAAAGAGTCCATAGTCTCACTGCTCTTACAGTAAAGAGTCCATAGTCTCACTGATCTTACAGTAAAGAGTCCACAGTCTCAGTGCTCTTAACGTAAAGAGTCCATAGTCTCACCGCTCTTACAGTAAAGAGTCCACAGTCTCACTGCTCTTACAGTAGAGTCCATAGTCTCACTGCTGTTACAGTAAAGAGTCCATAGTCTCACTGCTCTTACAGTAAAGAGTCCATAGTCTCACTGATCTTACAGTAAAGAGTCCACAGTCTCACTGCTCTTACAGTAGAGTCCATAGTCTCACTGCTCTTACAGTAAAGAGTCCATAGTCTCACCGCTCTTACAGTATAGAGTCCATAGTCTCACTGCTCTTACAGTAAAGAGTCCATAGTCTCACTGCTCTTACAGTATAGAGTCCATAGTCTCACTGCTCTTACAGTAAAGAGTCCATAGTCTCACTGATCTTACAGTAAAGAGTCCACAGTCTCAGTGCTCTTAACGTAAAGAGTCCATAGTCTCACCGCTCTTACAGTAAAGAGTCCACAGTCTCACTGCTCTTACAGTAGAGTCCATAGTCTCACTGCTCTTACAGTAAAGAGTCCATAGTCTCACGGCTCTTACAGTATAGAGTCCATAGTCTCACTGCTCTTACAGTAAAGAGTCCATAGTCTCACTGATCTTACCGTAAAGAGTCCATAGTCTCACTGTTCTTACAGTAAAGAGTCCACAGTCTCACTGGTCTTACAGTAGAGTCCATAGTCTCACTGCTCTTACAGTAAAGAGTCCATAGTCTCACCGCTCTTACAGTATAGAGTCCATAGTCTCACCGCTCTTACAGTATAGAGTCCATAGTCTCACTGCTCTTACAGTAAAGAGTCCATAGTCTCACCGCTCTTACAGTATAGAGTCCATAGTCTCACTGCTCTTACAGTAAAGAGTCCATAGTCTCACTGCTCTTACAGTATAGAGTCCATAGTCTCACTGCTCTTACAGTAAAGAGTCCATAGTCTCACTGCTCTTACAGTATAGAGTCCATAGTCTCACTGCTCTTACAGTATAGAGTCCATAGTCTCACCGCTCTTACAGTATAGAGTCCATAGTCTCACTGCTCTTACAGTAAAGAGTCCATAGTCTCACCGCTCTTACAGTAAAGAGTCCATAGTCTCACTGCTCTTACAGTATAGAGTCCATAGTCTCACCGCTCTTACAGTAAAGAGTCCATAGTCTCACCGCTCTTACAGTAAAGAGTCCATAGTCTCACTGCTCTTACAGTATAGAGTCCATAGTCTCACTGCTCTTACAGTATAGAGTCCATAGTCTTACTGCTCTTACAGTAAAGAGTCCATAGTCTCACTGCTCTTACAGTATAGAGTCCATAGTCTCACTGCTCTTACAGTAAAGAGTCCATAGTCTCACTGCTCTTACAGTAAAGAGTCCATAGTCTCACTGCTCTTACAGTATAGAGTCCATAGTCTCACTGCTCTTACAGTAAAGAGTCCATAGTCTCACTGCTCTTACAGTAAAGAGTCCATAGTCTCACTGCTCTTACAGTAAAGAGTCCATAGTCTCACTGCTCTTACAGTAAACAGTCCATAGTCTCACTGCTCTTACAGTAAAGAGTCCATAGTCTCACTGCTCTTACAGTATAGAGTCCATAGTCTCACTGCTCTTACAGTATAGAGTCCATAGTCTCACTGCTCTTACAGTAAACAGTCCATAGTCTCACTGCTCTTACAGTATAGAATCCATAGTCTCACTGCTCTTACAGTAAAGAGTCCATAGTCTCACTGCTCTTACCGTATAGAGTCCATAGTCTCACTGCTCTTACAGTAAAGAGGTCCATAGTCTCACTATTCTTACAGTAAAGAGTCCATACTCCCACTGCTCTTACAGTAAAGAGTCCATAGTCTCACTGCTCTTACAGTATAGAGTCCATAGTCTCACTGCTCTTACAGTATAGAGTCCATAGTCTTACTGCTCTTACAGTAAAGAGTCCATAGTCTCACTGCTCTTACAGTATAGAGTCCATAGTCTCACTGCTCTTACAGTAAAGAGTCCATAGTCTCACTGCTCTTACAGTAAAGAGTCCACAGTCTCACTGCTCTTACCGTAAAGAGTCCATAGTCTCACCGCTCTTACAGTAAAGAGTCCACAGTCTCACTGCTCTTACAGTAGAGTCCATAGTCTCACTGCTATTACAGTAAAGAGTCCATAGTCTCACCGCTCTTACAGTATAGAGTCCATAGTCTCACTGCTCTTACAGTAAAGAGTCCATAGTCTCACTGATCTTACCGTAAAGAGTCCATAGTCTCACTGTTCTTACAGTAAAGAGTCCACAGTCTCACTGCTCCTACAGTAGAGTCCATATTCTCACTGCTCTTACAGTAAAGAGTCCATAGTCTCACCGCTCTTACAGTATAGAGTCCATAGTCTCACCGCTCTTACAGTATAGAGTCCATAGTCTCACTGCTCTTACAGTAAAGAGTCCATAGTCTCACCGCTCTTACAGTATAGAGTCCATAGTCTCACTGCTCTTACAGTAAAGAGTCCATAGTCTCACTGCTCTTACAGTATAGAGTCCATAGTCTCACTGCTCTTACAGTAAAGAGTCCATAGTCTCACTGCTCTTACAGTAAAGAGTCCATAGTCTCACTGATCTTACAGTAAAGAGTCCACAGTCTCAGTGCTCTTAACGTAAAGAGTCCATAGTCTCACCGCTCTTACAGTAAAGAGTCCACAGTCTCACTGCTCTTACAGTAGAGTCCATAGTCTCACTGCTGTTACAGTAAAAAGTCCATAGTCTCACTGCTCTTACAGTAAAGAGTCCATAGTCTCACTGATCTTACAGTAAAGAGTCCACAGTCTCAGTGCTCTTAACGTAAAGAGTCCATAGTCTCACCGCTCTTACAGTAAAGAGTCCACAGTCTCACTGCTCTTACAGTAGAGTCCATAGTCTCACTGCTCTTACAGTAAAGAGTCCATAGTCTCACCGCTCTTACAGTATAGAGTCCATAGTCTCACTGCTCTTACAGTAAAGAGTCCATAGTCTCACTGCTCTTACAGTAAAGAGTCCATAGTCTCACTGATCTTACAGTAAAGAGTCCACAGTCTCAGTGCTCTTAACGTAAAGAGTCCATAGTCTCACCGCTCTTACAGTAAAGAGTCCACAGTCTCACTGCTCTTACAGTAGAGTCCATAGTCTCACTGCTCTTACAGTAAAGAGTCCATAGTCTCACCGCTCTTACAGTATAGAGTCCATAGTCTCACTGCTCTTACAGTAAAGAGTCCATAGTCTCACTGATCTTACCGTAAAGAGTCCATAGTCTCACTGTTCTTACAGTAAAGAGTCCACAGTCTCACTGGTCTTACAGTAGAGTCCATAGTCTCACTGCTCTTACAGTATAGAGTCCATAGTCTCACTGCTCTTACAGTAAAGAGTCCATAGTCTCACTGCTCTTACAGTAAAGAGTCCATAGTCTCACTGATCTTACAGTAAAGAGTCCACAGTCTCAGTGCTCTTAACGTAAAGAGTCCATAGTCTCACCGCTCTTACAGTAAAGAGTCCACAGTCTCACTGCTCTTACAGTAGAGTCCATAGTCTCACTGCTCTTACAGTAAAGAGTCCATAGTCTCACCGCTCTTACAGTATAGAGTCCATAGTCTCACTGCTCTTACAGTAAAGAGTCCATAGTCTCACTGATCTTACCGTAAAGAGTCCATAGTCTCACTGTTCTTACAGTAAAGAGTCCACAGTCTCACTGGTCTTACAGTAGAGTCCATAGTCTCACTGCTCTTACAGTAAAGAGTCCATAGTCTCACCGCTCTTACAGTATAGAGTCCATAGTCTCACCGCTCTTACAGTATAGAGTCCATAGTCTCACTGCTCTTACAGTAAAGAGTCCATAGTCTCACCGCTCTTACAGTAAAGAGTCCATAGTCTCACTGCTCTTACAGTATAGAGTCCATAGTCTCACTGCTCTTACAGTAAAGAGTCCATAGTCTCACTGCTCTTACAGTATAGAGTCCATAGTCTCACTGCTCTTACAGTATAGAGTCCATAGTCTCACCGCTCTTACAGTATAGAGTCCATAGTCTCACTGCTCTTACAGTAAAGAGTCCATAGTCTCACCGCTCTTACAGTAAAGAGTCCATAGTCTCACTGCTCTTACAGTATAGAGTCCATAGTCTCACCGCTCTTACAGTAAAGAGTCCATAGTCTCACCGCTCTTACAGTAAAGAGTCCATAGTCTCACTGCTCTTACAGTAAAGAGTCCATAGTCTCACCGCTCTTACAGTAAAGAGTCCATAGTCTCACTGCTCTTACAGTATAGAGTCCATAGTCTCACTGCTCTTACAGTAAAGAGTCCATAGTCTCACTGCTCTTACAGTATAGAGTCCATAGTCTCACTGCTCTTACAGTATAGAGTCCATAGTCTCACCGCTCTTACAGTATAGAGTCCATAGTCTCACTGCTCTTACAGTAAAGAGTCCATAGTCTCACCGCTCTTACAGTAAAGAGTCCATAGTCTCACTGCTCTTACAGTATAGAGTCCATAGTCTCACCGCTCTTACAGTAAAGAGTCCATAGTCTCACCGCTCTTACAGTAAAGAGTCCATAGTCTCACTGCTCTTACAGTATAGAGTCCATAGTCTCACTGCTCTTACAGTAAAGAGTCTATAGTCTCACTGCTCTTACAGTAAAGAGTCTATAGTCTCACTGCTCTTACAGTAAAGAGTCCATAGTCTCACTGCTCTTACAGTATAGAGTCCATAGTCTCACTGCTTTTACAGTAAAGAGTCCATAGTCTCACTGCTCTTACAGTAAAGAGTCCATAGTCTCACTGCTCTTACAGTAAAGAGTCCATAGTCTCACTGCTCTTACAGTAAACAGTCCATAGTCTCACTGCTCTTACAGTAAAGAGTCCATAGTCTCACTGCTCTTACAGTATAGAGTCCATAGTCTCACTGCTCTTACAGTATAGAGTCCATAGTCTCACTGCTCTTACAGTAAACAGTCCATAGTCTCACTGCTCTTACAGTATAGAATCCATAGTCTCACTGCTCTTACAGTAAAGAGTCCATAGTCTCACTGCTCTTACCGTATAGAGTCCATAGTCTCACTGCTCTTACAGTAAAGAGGTCCATAGTCTCACTATTCTTACAGTAAAGAGTCCATACTCCCACTGCTCTTACAGTAAAGAGTCCATAGTCTCACTGCTCTTACAGTATAGAGTCCATAGTCTCACTGCTCTTACAGTATAGAGTCCATAGTCTTACTGCTCTTACAGTAAAGAGTCCATAGTCTCACTGCTCTTACAGTATAGAGTCCATAGTCTCACTGCTCTTACAGTAAAGAGTCCATAGTCTCACTGCTCTTACAGTAAAGAGTCCACAGTCTCACTGCTCTTACCGTAAAGAGTCCATAGTCTCACCGCTCTTACAGTAAAGAGTCCACAGTCTCACTGCTCTTACAGTAGAGTCCATAGTCTCACTGCTATTACAGTAAAGAGTCCATAGTCTCACCGCTCTTACAGTATAGAGTCCATAGTCTCACTGCTCTTACAGTATAGAGTCCATAGTCTCACTGATCTTACCGTAAAGAGTCCATAGTCTCACTGTTCTTACAGTAAAGAGTCCACAGTCTCACTGGTCTTACAGTAGAGTCCATATTCTCACTGCTCTTACAGTAAAGAGTCCATAGTCTCACCGCTCTTACAGTATAGAGTCCATAGTCTCACCGCTCTTACAGTATAGAGTCCATAGTCTCACTGCTCTTACAGTAAAGAGTCCATAGTCTCACCGCTCTTACAGTATAGAGTCCATAGTCTCACTGCTCTTACAGTAAAGAGTCCATAGTCTCACTGCTCTTACAGTATAGAGTCCATAGTCTCACTGCTCTTACAGTATAGAGTCCATAGTCTCACCGCTCTTACAGTATAGAGTCCATAGTCTCACTGCTCTTACAGTAAAGAGTCCATAGTCTCACCGCTCTTACAGTAAAGAGTCCATAGTCTCACTGCTCTTACAGTATAGAGTCCATAGTCTCACCGCTCTTACAGTAAAGAGTCCATAGTCTCACCGCTCTTACAGTAAAGAGTCCATAGTCTCACTGCTCTTACAGTATAGAGTCCATAGTCTCACTGCTCTTACAGTAAAGAGTCTATAGTCTCACTGCTCTTACAGTAAAGAGTCCATAGTCTCACTGCTCTTACAGTATAGAGTCCATAGTCTCACTGCTTTTACAGTAAAGAGTCCATAGTCTCACTGCTCTTACAGTAAAGAGTCCATAGTCTCACTGCTCTTACAGTAAAGAGTCCATAGTCTCACTGCTCTTACAGTAAACAGTCCATAGTCTCACTGCTCTTACAGTAAAGAGTCCATAGTCTCACTGCTCTTACAGTATAGAGTCCATAGTCTCACTGCTCTTACAGTATAGAGTCCATAGTCTCACTGCTCTTACAGTAAACAGTCCATAGTCTCACTGCTCTTACAGTATAGAATCCATAGTCTCACTGCTCTTACAGTAAAGAGTCCATAGTCTCACTGCTCTTACCGTATAGAGTCCATAGTCTCACTGCTCTTACAGTAAAGAGGTCCATAGTCTCACTATTCTTACAGTAAAGAGTCCATACTCCCACTGCTCTTACAGTAAAGAGTCTATAGTCTCACTGCTCTTACAGTATAGAGTCCATAGTCTCACTGCTCTTACAGTATAGAGTCCATAGTCTTACTGCTCTTACAGTAAAGAGTCCATAGTCTCACTGCTCTTACAGTATAGAGTCCATAGTCTCACTGCTCTTACAGTAAAGAGTCCATAGTCTCACTGCTCTTACAGTAAAGAGTCCACAGTCTCACTGCTCTTACCGTAAAGAGTCCATAGTCTCACCGCTCTTACAGTAAAGAGTCCACAGTCTCACTGCTCTTACAGTAGAGTCCATAGTCTCACTGCTATTACAGTAAAGAGTCCATAGTCTCACCGCTCTTACAGTATAGAGTCCATAGTCTCACTGCTCTTACAGTAAAGAGTCCATAGTCTCACTGATCTTACCGTAAAGAGTCCATAGTCTCACTGTTCTTACAGTAAAGAGTCCACAGTCTCACTGCTCCTACAGTAGAGTCCATATTCTCACTGCTCTTACAGTAAAGAGTCCATAGTCTCACCGCTCTTACAGTATAGAGTCCATAGTCTCACCGCTCTTACAGTATAGAGTCCATAGTCTCACTGCTCTTACAGTAAAGAGTCCATAGTCTCACCGCTCTTACAGTATAGAGTCCATAGTCTCACTGCTCTTACAGTAAAGAGTCCATAGTCTCACTGCTCTTACAGTATAGAGTCCATAGTCTCACTGCTCTTACAGTAAAGAGTCCATAGTCTCACTGCTCTTACAGTATAGAGTCCATAGTCTCACTGCTCTTACAGTATAGAGTCCATAGTCTCACCGCTCTTACAGTATAGAGTCCATAGTCTCACTGCTCTTACAGTAAAGAGTCCATAGTCTCACCGCTCTTACAGTAAAGAGTCCATAGTCTCACTGCTCTTACAGTATAGAGTCCATAGTCTCACCGCTCTTACAGTAAAGAGTCCATAGTCTCACCGCTCTTACAGTAAAGAGTCCATAGTCTCACTGCTCTTACAGTATAGAGTCCATAGTCTCACTGCTCTTACAGTAAAGAGTCTATAGTCTCACTGCTCTTACAGTAAAGAGTCCATAGTCTCACTGCTCTTACAGTATAGAGTCCATAGTCTCACTGCTCTTACAGTAAAGAGTCCATAGTCTCACTGCTCTTACAGTAAAGAGTCCATAGTCTCACTGCTCTTACAGTAAAGAGTCCATAGTCTCACTGCTCTTACAGTAAACAGTCCATAGTCTCACTGCTCTTACAGTAAAGAGTCCATGGTCTCACTGCTTTTACAGTATAGAGTCCATAGTCTCACTGCTCTTACAGTATAGAGTCCATAGTCTCACTGCTCTTACAGTAAACAGTCCATAGTCTCACTGCTCTTACAGTATAGAATCCATAGTCTCACTGCTCTTACAGTAAATAGTCCATAGTCTCACTGCTCTTACCGTATAGAGTCCATAGTCTCACTGCTCTTACAGTAAAGAGGTCCATAGTCTCACTATTCTTACAGTAAAGAGTCCATACTCCCACTGCTCTTACAGTAAAGAGTCCATAGTTTCACTGATCTTACAGTAAAGAGTCCATAGTCTCACTGCTTTTACAGTAAAGAGTCCATAGTCTCACTGCTCTTACAGTAAAGAGTCCATAGTCTCACTGCTCTTACAGTATAGAGTCCATAGTCTCACCGCTCTTACTGTATAGAGTCCATAGTCTCACTGCTCTTACAGTAAAGAGTCCATAGTCTCACTGCTCTTACAGTATAGAGTCTATAGTCTCACTGCTCTTACAGTAAAGAGTCCATAGTCTCACTGCTCTTACAGTATAGAGTCCATAGTCTCACTGCTCTTACAGTAAAGAGTCCATAGTCTCACTGCTCTTACAGTAAAGAGTCCATAGTCTCACTGCTCTTACAGTAAAGAGTCCATAGTCTCACCGCTCTTACTGTATAGAGTCCATAGTCTCACTGCTCTTACAGTAAAGAGTCCATAGTCTCACTGCTCTTACAGTAAAGAGTCCATAGTCTCACTGCTCTTACAGTAAAGAGTCCATAGTCTCACTGCTCTTACAGTAAAGAGTCCATAGTCTCACCGCTCTTACTGTATAGAGTCCATAGTCTCACCGCTCTTACAGTAAAGAGTCCATAGTCTCACCGCTCTTACTGTATAGAGTCCATAGTCTCACCGCTCTTACAGTAAAGAGTCCATAGTCTCACTGCTCTTACAGTAAAGAGTCCATAGTCTCACTGCTCTTACAGTAAAGAGTCCATAGTCTCACTGCTCTTACAGTAAAGAGTCCATAGTCTCACTGCTCTTACAGTAAAGAGTCCATAGTCTCTCTGCTCTTACAGTATAGAGTCCATAGTCTCACTGCTCTTACAGTAAAGAGTCCATAGTCTCACTGCTCTTACAGTAAAGAGTCCATAGTCTCACTGCTCTTACAGTAAAGAGTCCATAGTCTCACTGCTCTTACAGTATAGAGTCCATAGTCTCACTGCTCTTACAGTAAAGAGTCCATAGTCTCACTGCTCTTACAGTAAAGAGTCCATAGTCTCACTGCTCTTACAGTACAGAGACCATAGTCTCACTGCTCTTACAGTAAAGAGTCCATAGTCTCACTGCTCTTACAGTATAGAGTCCACAGTCTCACTGCTCTTACAGTAAAGAATCCTCTTCTATGTTTGTGTACAAACCTTCTTTCCTCCAGACGCAGAGGATGTCCCCTCGTCACAGTCACAGTCCTGGGGATAAATAGATGATGGGAGTGATCTCTGTACTGACTCCTGATATATTTATACATAGTAATTAGATCTCCCCTCAGTCGTCTTTTTTCTAAAGTGAATAACCCTAATTTTGATAATCTTTCTGGGACCTGTAGTCCGACAATTCCAGTTATTACTTTAGTTGCCCTCCTCTGAACCCTCTCCAGCTCTGCTATGTCTGCCTTGTTCACAGGAGCCCAGAACTGCACACAGTCCTCCATGTGTGGTCTGACTAGTGATGTGTAAAGTGGTAGGACTATGTTCTCATCACCGCCATCTATGCCCCTTTTGATGCAGCCCTTTTGATGGTCTCTACAGCTTAGTTTGCTGTTCACTAAAATTTCTAGGTCCTTTTCCATGTCAGTGTTACCCAGTGTTTTACCATTTAGTATGTACGGGTGACTTGCATTATTCCTTTCCATGTGCATAACCTTACATTTATCAGTGTTAAACCTTATCTACCACTTATCTGCCCAAGCCTCCAATCTATCCAGATCCCTCTGTAGTAGTATACTGTCCTTTGTAGTATATATATACAGTATACTGTCCTCTGTAGTATATATACAGTATACAGTCCTCTGTAGTATATATACAGTATACTGTCCTCTGTAGTATATATATACAGTATACTGTCTTCTGTAGTATATATACAGTATACTGTCCTCTGTAGTGTATATACAGTATACTGTCCTCTGTAGTGTATATATATATATATATATATACAGTATACTGTCCTCTGTAGTATATACATATATATATATATATACAGTATACTGTCCTCTGTAGTATATACAGTATACTGTCCTCTGTAGTATATATACAGTATACTGTCCTCTGTAGTGTATATACAGTATACTGTCCTCTGTAGTATATATATACAGTATACTGTCCTCTGTAGTGTATATATATACAGTATACTGTCCTCTGTAGTATATATACAGTATACTGTCCTCTGTGGTATATATATATATATATATATATATATATACAGTATACTGTCCTCTGTAGTATATATATATATATATATATATATACAGTATACTGTCCTCTGTAGTATATATACAGTATACTGTCCTCTGTAGTGTATATATATATATATATATACAGTATACTGTCCTCTGTAGTATATATACAGTATACTGTCCTCTGTAGTATATATACAGTATACTGTCCTCTGTAGTATATATATATACAGTATAATGTCCTCTGTAGTGTATATATACAGAATACTGTCCTCTGCAGTATATATACAGTATACTGTCCTCTGTAGTATATATATATACACAATATACTGTCCACTGTAGTATATATATATATACAGTATGCTGTCCTCTGTAGTGTATATATACTGAATACTGTCCTCTGTAGTATATATATATATATATATATATATATACATACACTCACCTAAAGAATTCTTAGTGCCCCCATACTAATACGGTGTTGGACCCCCTTTTGCCTTCAGAACTGCCTTAATTCTACGTGGCATTGATTCCACAAGGTGCTGATAGCATTCTTTAGAAATGTTGGCCCATATTGATAGGATAGCATCTTGCAGTTGATGGAGATTTGAGGGATGCACATCCAGGGCACGAAGCTCCCGTTCCACCACATCCCAAAGATGCTCTATTGGGTTGAGATCTGGTGACTGTGGGGCCATTTTAGTGCAGTGAACTCATTGTCATGTTCAAGAAACCAATGTGAGATGATTGGAGCTTTGTGACATGGTGCATTATCCTGCTGGAAGTAGCCATCAGAGGATGGAGACATGTTCTCATTCTGTTTTTACCCCAAATTCGGACTCTACCATTTGAATGTCTCAACAGAAATCGAGACTCATCAGACCAGGCAACATTTTTCCAGTCTTCAACAGTCCAATTTTGGTGAGCTCGTGCAAATTGCAGCCTCTTTTTCCTATTTGTAGTGGAGATGAGTGGTACCCGGTGGGGTCTTCTGCTGTTGTAGCCCATCCGCCTCAAGGTTGTGCGTGTTGTGGCTTCACAAATGCTTTGCTGCAGACCTCGGTTGTAATGAGTGGTTATTTCAGCCAACGTTGCTCTTCTATCAGCTTGAATCAGTCGGCCCATTCTCCTCTGACCTCTAGCATCCACAAGGCATTTTCGCCCACAGGACGGCCGCATACTGGATGTTTTTCCCTTTTCCCACCATTCTTTGTAAACCCTAGAAATGGTTGTGCGTGAAAATCCCAGTAACTGATCAGATTGTGAAATACTCAGACCGGCCCGTCTGGCACCAACAACCATGCCACGCTCAAAATGGGTTAAATCCCCTTTCTTTCCCATTCTGACATTCAGTTTGGAGTTCAGGAGATTGTCTTGACCAGGAGCACCCCCCTAAATGCATCGAAGCAACTGCCATGTGATTGGTTGACTAGATAATCGCATTAATGAGAAATAGAACAGGTGTTCCTAATAATTCTTTAGGTGAGTGTATATACAGTATACTCTCCTCTGTATTATATATATACAGTATACTGTCCTCTGTAGTATATATATAGTATACTGTCCTCTGTAGTATATATATAGTATACTGTCCTCTGTAGTATATATATACAGTATACTCTCCTCTGTAGTATATATACGGTATACTGTCCTCTGTAGTATATATACAGTATACTTTCCTCTGTAGTATATATACAGTATACTGTCCTCTGTAGTATATATACAGTATACTGTCCTCTGTAGTATATATACAGTATACTGTTCTCTGTAGTATATATACAGTATACTGTCCTCTGTAGTATATATACAGTATACTCTCCTCTGTAGTATATATACGGTATACTGTCCTCTGTAGTATATATACAGTATACTTTCCTCTGTAGTATATATACAGTATACTGTCCTCTGTAGTATATATACAGTATACTGTCCTCTGTAGTATATACACAGTATACTGTCCTCTGTAGTATATATATACAGTATACTGTCCTCTGTAGTATATATACAGTATACTGTCCTCTGTATTATATATATACAGTATACTGTCCTCTGTAGTGTATATATACAGTATACTGTCCTCTGTAGTATATATATACAGTATACTGTCCTCTGTAGTATATATACAGTATACTGTCCTCTGTAGTATATATACAGTACACTGCCCTCTGTAGTATATATACAGTATACTGTCCTCTGTAGTATATATACAGTTTACTGTCCTCTGTAGTATATATACAGTATACTGTCCTCTGTAGTATATATACAGTATACTGTCCTCTGTAGTATATGTATACATTATACTGTCCTCTGTAGTATATATACAGTATACTGTCCTCTGTAGTATATATACAGTATACGGTCCTCTGTAGTATATGTACAGTATACTGTCCTCTGTAATATATATATACAGTATATTGTCCTCTGTAGTATATATACAGTATACTGTCCTCTGTAGTATATATATACAGTATACTGTCCTCTGTAGTATATGCATACAGTATACTGTCCTCTGTAGTATATATAGTATACTGTCCTCTGTAGTATATATACAGTATACGGTCCTCTGTAGTATATATACAGTATACTGTCTTCTGTAGTATATGTACACTATATTGTCCTCTGTAGTATATATATACAGTATACTGTCCTCTGTAGTATATATATACAGTATACTGTCCTCTGTAGTATATATACAGTATACTGTCCTCTGTAGTATATATACAGTATACTGTCCTCTGTAGTATATATATATATAGTGTACTGTCCTCTGTAGTATATATATATATACAGTATACTGTCCTCTGTAGTATATATACAGTATACTGTCCTCTGTAGTATATATACAGTATACTGTCCTCTGTAGTATGTATACGGTCCTCTGTAGTATATAAATACAGTATACGGTCCTCTGTAGTATATATACAGTATACGGTCCTCTGTAGTATATATATACAGTATACTGTCCTCTGTAGTATATATACAGTATACGGTCCTCTGTAGTATATATACAGTATACTGTCCTCTGTAGTATATATATACAGTATACTGTCCTCTGTAGTATATATACAGTATACTGTCCTCTGTAGTATATATACAGTATACTGTCCTCTGTAGTATATACAGTATACTGTCCTCTGTAGTATATATATACAGTATACTGTCCTCTGTAGTATATATATACAGTATACGGTCCTCTGTAGTATATATACAGTATACTGTCCTCTGTAGTATATATATAGTATACTGTCCTCTGTAGTGTATATATATACAGTATACGGTCCTCTGTAGTATATATACAGTATACGGTCCTCTGTAGTGTATATATACAGTATCCTGTCCTCTGTAGTATATATACAGTATACTGTCCTCTGTAGTATATATACAGTATACTGTCCTCTGTAGTATATATATACAGAATACTGTCCTCTGTAGTATATATACAGTATACTGTCCTCTGTAGTGTATATATACAGTATCCTGTCCTCTGTAGTATATATACAGTATACTGTCCTCTGTAGTGTATATATACAGAATACTGTCCTCTGTTGTGTATATATACAGTATACTGTCCTCTGTAGTGTATATATATATATATATATATATATATATATACAGTATATTGTCCTCTGTAGTATATAAACAGTATACTGTCCTCTGTAGTGTATATACAGTATACGGTCCTCTGTAGTGTATATACAGTATACTGTCCTCTGTAGTATATATATACAGTATACTGTCCTCTGTAGTATATACAGTATGCTGTCCTCTGTAGTATATAAATACAGTATACGGTCCTCTGTAGTATATATACAGTATACGGTCCTCTGTAGTATATATATACAGTATACTGTCCTCTGTAGTATATATACAGTATACGGTCCTCTGTAGTATATATACAGTATACGGTCCTCTGTAGTATATGTACAGTATACGGTCCTCTGTAGTATATATATAGTATACTGTCCTCTGTAGTGTATATATATACAGTATACGGTCCTCTGTAGTATATATACAGTATACGGTCCTCTGTAGTGTATATACAGTATACTGTCCTCTGTAGTATATATACAGTATACTGTCCTCTGTAGTATATATATACAGTATACTGTCCTCTGTAGTATATATACAGTATACTGTCCTCTGTAGTATATATACCGTATACTGTCCTCTATAGTATACAGTATACTGTCCTCTGTAGTATATATATATAGTATACTGTCCTCTGTAGTATATATATACACAGTATACTGTCCTCTGTAGTATATATATACAGTATACTGTCCTCTGTAGAATATATACAGTATACTGTCCTCTGTAGTATATGTATACAGTATACTGTCCTCTGTAGTATATATACAGTATACTGTCCTCTGTAGTATATATATACACAGTATACTGTCCTCTGTAGTATATATACACAGTATACTGTCCTCTGTAGTATATATATACAGTATACTGTCCTCTGTAGTATATATACAGTATACTGTCCTCTGTAGTATATATATACAGTATACTGTCCTCTGTAGTATATACACAGTATACTGTCCTCTGTAGTATATATATACAGTATACTGTCCTCTGTAGTGTATATACAGTATACTGTCCTCTGTAGTATATATATACAGTATACTGTCCTCTGTAGTATATATACAGTATACTGTCCTCTGTAGTATATATATACAGTATACTGTCCTCTGTAGTATATACACAGTATACTGTCCTCTGTAGTATATATATACAGTATACTGTCCTCTGTAGTATATATATACAGTATACTGTCCTCTGTAGTATATACACAGTATACTGTCCTCTGTAGTATATATATACAGTATACTGTCCTCTGTAGTATATACAGTACACTGTCCTCTGTAGTATATATACAGTATACTGTCCTCTGTAGTATATATACAGTATACTGTCCTCTGTAGTATATATACAGTATACTGTCCTCTGTAGTGTATATACAGTATACTGTCCTCTGTAGTATATATACAGTATACTGTCCTCTGTAGTGTATATATACAGTATACTGTCCTCTGTAGTGTATATACAGTATACTGTCCTCTGTAGTATATATATAGTATACTGTCCTCTGTCGTGTAATTTACACAGTTTAGTGTCATCTGCAAAAATTGATACTTTACTATGCAAGCCTTCTACAAGATAATTAATAAATATATTGAAGAGAATAGGGCCCAATACTGACCCCTGAGGTACCCCACTAGTGACCCCTCCAGTACTGACCCCTGAGGTACTCCACTAGTGACAGTGACCCCTCCAGTACTGACCCCTGAGGTACCCCACTAGTGACAGTGACCCCTCCAGTACTGACCCCTGAGGTACTCCACTAGTGACAGTGACTCCTCCAGTACTGACCCTTGAGGTACCCCACTAGTGACAGTGACCCCTCCAGTACTGATCCCTAAGGTACCCCACTAGTGACAGTGACCCCTCCAGTACTGACCCCCTGAGGTCCTCCACTAGTGACAGTGACCCCTCCAATACTGACCCCTGTGGTATCCCACTAGTGACAGTGACCCCTCCAGTACTGACCCCTGTGGTATCCCACTAGTGACAGTGACCCCTCCAGTACTGACCCCTGTGGTACCCCACTAGTGACGGTGACCCCTCCAATACTGACCTCTGTGGTACCCCACTAGTGACAATGCCCCCTACAGTACTGACCCCTGAGGTACCCCACTAGTGACAGTGACCCCTCCAATACTGACCCCCGAGGTACCCCACTAGTAACAGTGATCCCTCCAGTACTGACCTCTGTGGTACCCCACTAGTGACAGTGACCCCTCCAGTACTGACCCCTGAGGTCCTCCACTAGTGACAGTGACCCCTCCAATACTGACCCCTGAGGTACCCAACTAGTGACAGTGACACCTCCAGTGTTGACCCCCTGTGGAACCCCACTAGTGACAATGCCCCCTACAGTACTGACCCCTGAGGTACCCCACTAGTGACAGTGACCCCTCCAATACTGACCCCTGAGGTACCCCACTAGTGACAATGCCCCGTACAGTACTGACCCCTGAGGTACCCCACTAGTGACAATGCCCCCTACAGTACTGACCCCTGAGGTACCCCACTAGTGACAATGCCCCCTACAGTACTGACCCCTGAGGTACCCCACTAGTGACAGTGACCCCTCCAATACTGACCCCTGAGGTACTCCACTAGTGACAGTGACCCCTCCAGTACTGACCCCTGAGGTACCCCACTAGTGACAGTGACCCCTCCAGTACTGACCCCTGAGGTACCCCACTAGTGACAGTGACCCCTCCAATACTGACCCCCTGTGGAACCCCACTAGTGACAATGCCCCCTACAGTACTGACCCCTGAGGTACCCCACTAGTGACAGTGACCCCTCCAATACGGACCCCTGAGGTACCCCACCAGTAACAGTGACCCCTCCAGTACTGACCCCTGAGGTACCCCACTAGTGACAGTGACTCCTCCAGTACTGACCCTTAAGGTACCCCACTAGTGACAGTGACCCCTCCAGTACTGATCCCTAAGGTACCCCACTAGTGACAGTGACCCCTCCAGTACTGACCCTTGAGGTCCTCCACTAGTGACAGTGACCCCTCCGGTACTGACCCCTGAGGTACCCCACTAGTGACAGTGACCCCTCCAATACTGACCCCTGTGGTATCCCACTAGTGACAGTGACCCCTCCAGTACTGACCCCTGTGGTATCCCACTAGTGACAGTGACCCCTCCAGTACTGACCCCTGTGGTACCCCACTAGTGACGGTGACCCCTCCAATACTGACCTCTGTGGTACCCCACTAGTGACAATGCCCCCTACAGTACTGACCCCTGAGGTACCCCACTAGTGACAGTGACCCCTCCAATACTGACCCCTGAGGTACCCCACTAGTAACAGTGATCCCTCCAGTACTGACCTCTGTGGTACCCCACTAGTGACAGTGACCCCTCCAGTACTGACCCCTGAGGTCCTCCACTAGTGACAGTGACCCCTCCAGTACTGACCCCTGAGGTACCCCACTAGTAACAGTGATCCCTCCAGTACTGACCTCTGTGGTACCCCACTAGTGACAGTGACCCCTCTAGTACTGACCCCTGAGGTCCTCCACTAGTGACAGTGACCCCTCCAATACTGACCCCTGAGGTACCCCACTAGTGACAGTGACCCCTCCAGTACTGACCCCTGAGGTACCCAACTAGTGACAGTGACACCTCCAGTGTTGACCCCCTGTGGAACCCCACTAGTGACAATGCCCCCTACAGTACTGACCCCTGAGGTACCCCACTAGTGACAGTGACCCCTCCAATACTGACCCCTGAGGTACCCCACTAGTGACAATGCCCCCTACAGTACTGACCCCTGAGGTACCCCACTAGTGACAATGCCCCCTACAGTACTGACCCCTGAGGTACCCCACTAGTGACAATGCCCCCTACAGTACTGACCCCTGAGGTACCCCACTAGTGACAGTGACCCCTCCAGTATTGACCCCTGAGGTACCCCACTAATAACAGTGACCCCTCCAGTACTGACCTCTGTGGTACCCCACTAGTGACAGTGACCCCTCCAGTACTGACCCCTGAGGTACCCAACTAGTGACAGTGACACCTCCAGTGTTGACCCCCTGTGGAACCCCATTAGTGACAATGCCCCCTACAGTACTGACCCCTGAGGTACCCCACTAGTGACAGTGACCCCTCCAATACTGACCCCTGAGGTACCCCACTAGTGACAATGCCCCCTACAGTACTGACCCCTGAGGTACCCCACTAGTGACAATGCCCCCTACAGTACTGACCCCTGAGGTACCCCACTAGTGACAATGCCCCCTACAGTACTGACCCCTGAGGTACCCCACTAGTGACAGTGACCCCTCCAGTACTGACCCCTGAGGTACCCCACTAGTGACAGTGACCCCTCCAGTATTGACCCCTGAGGTACCCCACTAGTAACAGTGACCCCTCCAGTACTGACCCCTGAGGTACTCCACTAGTGACAGTGACCCCTCCAGTACTGACCCCTGAGGTACTCCACTAGTGACAGTGAACCCCCTAATACTGACCCCTGAGGTACCCCACTAGTGACAATGCCCCCTACAGTACTGACCCCTGAGGTACCCCACTAGTGACAATGTCCCCTACAGTACTGACCCCTGAGGTACCCCACTAGTGACAATGCCCCCTACAGTACTGACCCCTGAGGTACCCCACTAGTGACAGTGACCCCTCCAGTACTGACCCCTGAGGTACCCCACTAGTGACAGTGACCCCTCCAGTATTGACCCCTGAGGTACCCCACTAGTAACAGTGACCCCTCCAGTACTGACCCCTGAGGTACCCCACTAGTGACAGTGGCCCCTCCAGTACTGACCCCTGAGGAACCCCACTAGTGACAGTGACCCCTCCAATACGGACCCCTGAGGTACCCCACTAGTGACAGTGGCCCCTCCAGTACTGACTCCTGATGTACCCCACTAGAGACAGTGACCCCTCCAGTACTGACCCCTGTGGTACCCCACTAGTGACAGTGAACCCCTTAATACTGACCCCTGAGGTACCCCACAAGTGACAGTGACCCTTCCAATACTGACCCCTGAGGTACCCCACTAGTGACAGTGACCCCTCCAGTATTGACCCCTGAGGTACCCCACTAGTGACAGTGACCCCTCCAGTACTGACCCCTGAGGTACCCCACTAGTGACAGTGACCCTTCCAGTACTGACCCCTGAGGTACCCCACTAGTGACAGTGACCCCTCCAGTATTGACCCCTGAGGTACCCCACTAGTGACAGTGACCCCTCCAGTACTGACCCCTGAGGTACCCCACTAGTGACAGTGACCCCTCCAGTATTGACCCCTGAGGTACCCCACTGGTAACAGTGACCCCTCCAGTACTGACCCCTGAGGTACCCCACTAGTGACAGTGGCCCCTCCAGTACTGACCCCTGAGGAACCCCACTAGTGACAGTGACCCCTCCAATACGGACCCCTGAGGTACCCCACTAGTGACAGTGGCCCCTCCAGTACTGACCCCTGAGGTACCCCACTAGTGACAGTGACCCCTCCAGTACTGACCCCTGTGGTACCCCACTAGTGACAGTGAACCCCCTAATACTGACCCCTGAGGTACCCCACAAGTGACAGTGACCCTTCCAATACTGACCCCTGAGGTACCCCACTAGTGACAGTGACCCCTCCAGTATTGACCCCTGAGGTACCCCACTAGTGACAGTGACCCCTCCAGTACTGACCCCTGAGGTACCCCACTAGTGACAGTGACCCTTCCAGTACTGACCCCTGAGGTACCCCACTAGTGACAGTGACCCCTCCAGTATTGACCCCTGAGGTACCCCACTAGTGACAGTGACCCCTCCAGTACTGACCCCTGAGGTACCCCACTAGTGACAGTGACCCCTCCAGTATTGACCCCTGAGGTACCCCACTAGTAACAGTGACCCCTCCAGTACTGACCCCTGAGGTACCCCACTAGTGACAGTGGCCCCTCCAGTACTGACCCCTGAGGAACCCCACTAGTGACAGTGACCCCTCCAATACGGACCCCTGAGGTACCCCACTAGTGACAGTGGCCCCTCCAGTACTGACCCCTGAGGTACCCCACTAGTGACAGTGACCCCTCCAGTACTGACCCCTGTGGTACCCCACTAGTGACAGTGAACCCCCTAATACTGACCCCTGAGGTACCCCACAAGTGACAGTGACCCTTCCAATACTGACCTCTGAGGTACCCCACTAGTGACAGTGACCCCTCCAGTATTGACCCCTGAGGTACCCCACTAGTGACAGTGACCCCTCCAGTACTGACCCCTGAGGTACCCCACTAGTGACAGTGACCCTTCCAGTACTGACCCCTGAGGTACCCCACTAGTGACAGTGACCCCTCCAGTATTGACCCCTGAGGTACCCCACTAGTGACAGTGACCCCTCCAGTACTGACTCCTGAGGTACCCCACTAGTGACAGTGACCCCTCCAGTACTGACCCCTGAGGTACCCCACTAGTAACAGTGACCCCTCCAGTACTGACCCCTGAGGTACCCCACTAGTGACAGTGGCCCCTCCAGTACTGACCCCTGAGGAACCCCACTAGTGACAGTGACCCCTCCAATACGGACCCCTGAGGTACCCCACTAGTGACAGTGGCCCCTCCAGTACTGACCCCTGAGGTACCCCACTAGTGACAGTGACCCCTCCAGTACTGACCCCTGTGGTACCCCACTAGTGACAGTGAACCCCCTAATACTGACCCCTGAGGTACCCCACAAGTGACAGTGACCCTTCCAATACTGACCCCTGAGGTACTCCACTAGTGACAGTGACCCCTCCAGTATTGACCCCTGAGGTACCCCACTAGTGACAGTGACCCCTCCAGTACTGACCCCTGAGGTACCCCACTAGTGACAGTGACCCTTCCAGTACTGACCCCTGAGGTACCCCACTAGTGACAGTGACCCCTCCAGTATTGACCCCTGAGGTACCCCACTAGTGACAGTGACCCCTCCAGTACTGACCCCTGAGGTACCCCACTAGTGACAGTGACCCCTCCAGTACTGACCCCTGAGGTACCCCACTAGTGACAGTGACCCTTCCAGTACTGACCCCTGAGGTACCCCACTAGTGACAGTGACCCCTCCAGTATTGACCCCTGAGGTACCCCACTAGTGACAGTGACCCCTCCAGTACTGACCCCTGAGGTACCCCACTAGTGACAGTGACCCCTCCAGTACTGACCCCTGAGGTACCCCACTAGTGACAGTGACCCAATCTGAGTGTGTACCGTTAATAACCACCCTCTGTTTTCTATCCCTCAGCCAGTTACTTACCCACATACAGACGTTTTCTCCCAGTCCGAGCATTCTCATTTTATATACTAACCTTTTATGTGGTACAGTGTCAGATGCTTTGGAGAAGTCCAGATACACGACATCCATTGATTCGCCGCTGTCAAGTCTAGTACTTACCTCCTCATAGAAACTGATTAAATTAGTCTGACATGACCGATCCCTCACGAAGCCATGCTGATATGGCGGTATTTGCTTTTTTCCGTTGAGATGCTCTAAGATCACATCTCTTAGGCTACTTTCACACTTGTGTTTGGAGGCCGACTCCAAAACGCCGTCTGACAAAACTAAACGTTTTCTCTGACACAACCGAACCGTCCTGGCGATGTTACAGATAATACAAAAGGATCCGTTCTGAACGGATGCAGACGGTTGTATTATCTGAACGGATCCGCACCAAACGCGAGCGTGAAAGTAGCCTAATGTGCAGTCCTGGTATATTACACTGTAATAATAGTATAATGTGCAGTCCTGGTATATTACACTGTAATAATAGTATAATGTGCAGTCCTGGTATATTACACTGTAATAATAGTATAATGTGCAGTCCTGGTGTATTACACTGTAATAATAGTATAATGTGCAGTCCTGGTATATTACACTGTAATAATAGTATAATGTGCAGTCCTGGTATATTACACTGTAATAATAGTATAATGTGTAGTCCCGGTATATTACACTGTAATAATAGTATAATGTGCAGTCCTGGTATATTACACTGTAATAATAGTATAATGTGCAGTCCTGGTATATTGCACTGTAATAATAGTATAATGTGCAGTCCTGGTATATTACACTGTAATAATAGTATAATGTGCAGTCCTGGTATATTACACTGTAATAATAGTATAATGTGCAGTCCTGGTGTATTACACTGTAATAATAGTATAATGTGTAGTCCTGGTATATTACACTGTAATAATAGTATAATGTGCAGTCCTGGTATATTACACTGTAATAATAGTATAATGTGCAGTCCTGGTATATTACACTGTAATAATAGTATAATGTGCAGTCCTGGTATATTACACTGTAATAATAGTATAATGTGTAGTCCTGGTATATTACACTGTAATAATAGTATAATGTGTAGTCCCGGTATATTACACTGTAATAATAGTATAATGTGCAGTCCTGGTATATTACACTGTAATAATAGTATAATGTGCAGTCCTGGTATATTACACTGTAATAATAGTATAATGTGCAGTCCTGGTATATTACACTGTAATAATAGTATAATGTGCAGTCCTGGTATATTACACTGTAATAATAGTATAATGTGCAGTCCTGGTATATTACACTGTAATAATAGTATAATGTGCAGTCCTGGTATATTACACTGTAATAATAGTATAATGTGCAGTCCTGGTATATTACACTGTAATAATAGTATAATGTGTAGTCCTGGTGTATTACACTGTAATAATAGTATAATGTGTAGTCCCGGTATATTACACTGTAATAATAGTATAATGTGCAGTCCTGGTATATTACACTGTAATAATAGTATAATGTGCAGTCCTGGTATATTACACTGTAATAATAGTATAATGTGCAGTCCTGGTATATTACACTGTAATAATAGTATAATGTGCAGTCCTGGTGTATTACACTGTAATAATAGTATAATGTGCAGTCCTGGTGTATTACACTGTAATAATAGTATAATGTGCAGTCCTGGTATATTACACTGTAATAATAGTATAATGTGCAGTCCTGGTATATTACACTGTAATAATAGTATAATGTGTAGTCCCGGTATATTACACTGTAATAATAGTATAATGTGCAGTCCCGGTATATTACACTGTAATAATAGTATAATGTGCAGTCCTGGTGTATTACACTGTAATAATAGTATAATGTGCAGTCCTGGTATATTACACTGTAATAATAGTATAATGTGCAGTCCTGGTGTATTACACTGTAATAATAGTATAATGTGCAGTCCTGGTGTATTACACTGTAATAATAGTATAATGTGCAGTCCTGGTATATTACACTGTAATAATAGTATAATGTGCAGTCCTGGTATATTACACTGTAATAATAGTATAATGTGCAGTCCTGGTGTATTACACTGTAATAATAGTATAATGTGCAGTCCTGGTGTATTACACTGTAATAATAGTATAATGTGTAGTCCTGGTGTATTACACTGTAATAATAGTATAATGTGCAGTCCCGGTATATTACACTGTAATAATAGTATAATGTGCAGTCCTGGTATATTACACTGTAATAATAGTATAATGTGCAGTCCTGGTATATTACACTGTAATAATAGTATAATGTGCAGTCCTGGTATATTACACTGTAATAATAGTATAATGTGTAGTCCTGGTATATTACACTGTAATAATAGTATAATGTGCAGTCCTGGTATATTACACTGTAATAATAGTATAATGTGTAGTCCCGGTATATTACACTGTAATAATAGTATAATGTGCAGTCCTGGTGTATTACACTGTAATAATAGTATAATGTGCAGTCCTGGTATATTACACTGTAATAATAGTATAATGTGCAGTCCTGGTATATTACACTGTAATAATAGTATAATGTGCAGTCCTGGTATATTACACTGTAATAATAGTATAATGTGCAGTCCTGGTGTATTACACTGTAATAATAGTATAATGTGTAGTCCTTGTATATTACACTGTAATAATAGTATAATGTGTAGTCCTGGTATATTACACTGTAATAATAGTATAATGTGCAGTCCTGGTATATTACACTGTAATAATAGTATAATGTGCAGTCCTGGTATATTACACTGTAATAATAGTATAATGTGCAGTCCTGGTGTATTACACTGTAATAATAGTATAATGTGCAGTCCTGGTATATTACACTGTAATAATAGTATAATGTGTAGTCCTGGTGTATTACACTGTAATAATAGTATAATGTGCAGTCCTGGTGTATTACACTGTAATAATAGTATAATGTGCAGTCCTGGTATATTACACTGTAATAATAGTATAATGTGTAGTCCTGGTATATTACACTGTAATAATAGTATAATGTGTAGTCCTGGTATATTACACTGTAATAATAGTATAATGTGCAGTCCTGGTGTATTACACTGTAATAATAGTATAATGTGCAGTCCTGGTATATTACACTGTAATAATAGTATAATGTGTAGTCCTGGTATATTACACTGTAATAATAGTATAATGTGCAGTCCCGGTATATTACACTGTAATAATAGTATAATGTGTAGTCCCGGTATATTACACTGTAATAATAGTATAATGTGTAGTCCTGGTATATTACACTGTAATAATAGTATAATGTGTAGTCCTGGTATATTACACTGTAATAATAGTATAATGTGCAGTCCTGGTATATTACACTGTAATAATAGTATAATGTGTAGTCCTGGTATATTACACTGTAATAATAGTATAATGTGCAGTCCCGGTATATTACACTGTAATAATAGTATAATGTGTAGTCCTGGTGTATTACACTGTAATAATAGTATAATGTGCAGTCCTGGTATATTACACTGTAATAATAGTATAATGTGTAGTCCTGGTATATTACACTGTAATAATAGTATAATGTGCAGTCCCGGTATATTACACTGTAATAATAGTATAATGTGTAGTCCTGGTGTATTACACTGTAATAATAGTATAATGTGCAGTCCTGGTATATTACACTGTAATAATAGTATAATGTGTAGTCCTGGTATATTACACTGTAATAATAGTATAATGTGCAGTCCCGGTATATTACACTGTAATAATAGTATAATTTGTAGTCCCGGTATATTACACTGTAATAATAGTATAATGTGTAGTCCTGGTATATTACACTGTAATAATAGTATAATGTGTAGTCCTGGTATATTACACTGTAATAATAGTATAATGTGCAGTCCTGGTATATTACACTGTAATAATAGTATAATGTGTAGTCCTGGTATATTACACTGTAATAATAGTATAATGTGCAGTCCCGGTATATTACACTGTAATAATAGTATAATGTGTAGTCCTGGTGTATTACACTGTAATAATAGTATAATGTGCAGTCCTGGTATATTACACTGTAATAATAGTATAATGTGTAGTCCTGGTATATTACACTGTAATAATAGTATAATGTGCAGTCCTGGTATATTACACTGTAATAATAGTATAATGTGTAGTCCTGGTATATTACACTGTAATAATAGTATAATGTGCAGTCCCGGTTTGTTATAAGGCAGTTGTCAGGATGCGATTCTCCTTGATTGCAGTCCACACTTGTTATCGGGGGTCCCTGGTGGGTCAGTTGTGTCTTGGTGGGTTCCTGGTTCCAGAGCAGACCTGGGAGGGGTTCTCGGACGGCCCTGGACTCCTCACAGAGACGCGGAGGTTAATTTGCCGTCGAGGGATTTCTACATCTTCTCATCAGCGGAATGAGCGGCAATAAAACATCAGTCGGGATTTATGTGACAGCAGCCGTGGAAATCCCCCACCTCCTGCCAGGGATCCCGCAGAATGCCCGCTCCCGGCAGTAGTAGGTTGGGATGTGCGGGCCATGGTACTACTGCCCCATCATCCGCCCCACACATCTGAGGTCACACTGGGCCTAGCGTCTCGTCCGTTCTTTGCTTGTCTTCTAGATTCTGTAAAATTCCAGCAGAACCGACACAAATCCACTAATGTTCCATCTTCAGAATCGTCCTTCAAAAATCTGAGAACCCAGTGCGAGGGCTCGGCGCGCGGGTGTCACTTATTAACCCCTTCCTGGTGCCGACCCCGGGGGCTCAGCATGCGGGGGGGGGGGGGGGGGGGGGGGTGAGGGTGGTGTCACTTATTAACCCATTCCTGGTGTCGGCCTCGGAGGCTCAGCATGCGGGTGTCAGAGGTTGGGTGTCTCTTATTAACCCCTTCCTAGTGCCAGCCCCGGGGGCTCAGCACGTGGGTGTCAATTATTAACTCCTAGAAAATGGCTGCTCGTACGTGCTGGTCACAATTGACCATGGATGGCATCTGAGGGGTTAAATGTCTGGGACTGAAGTTGTCTGCTGAGTGTGCACCATGTCGTGCATGAACAAGGGATGTCAGCAAACGGTTAAAAATGGTGACCACATTCATCTTCCAGGGATTTCGGTCTCTGCCGCCCACCGCGCCATCAGCCGATGGGACAGAAGAGGACAATGGAGGAGCTTATATCAGTATTTATCATCTAGGGGAGGAGCTTATGTCAGTATTTATCATCTAGGGGAGGAGTTTATATCAGTATTTATCATCTAGGGGAGGAGCTTATGTCAGTATTTATCATCTAGCGGAGGAGCTTATATCAGTATTTATCATCTAGGGGAGGAGCTTATGTCAGTATTTATCATCTAGGGGAGGAGCTTATGCCAGTATTTATCATCTAGGGGAGGAGCTTATGTCAGTATTTATCATCTAGGGGAGGAGTTTATATCAGTATTTATCATCTAGGGGAGGAGCTTATGTCAGTATTTATCATCTAGCGGAGGAGCTTATATCAGTATTTATCATCTAGGGGAGGAGCTTATGTCAGTATTTATCATCTAGGGGAGGAGCTTATGTCAGTATTTATCATCTAGGGGAGGAGCTTATGTCAGTATTTATCATCTAGGGGAGGAGCTTATGTCAGTATTTATCATCTAGGGGAGGAGCTTATGTCAGTATTTATCATCTAGGGGAGGAGCTTATGTCAGTATTTATCATCTAGGGGAGGAGCTTATGTCAGTATTTATCATCTAGCGGAGGAGCTTATATCAGTATTTATCATCTAGGGGAGGAGCTTATGTCAGTATTTATCATCTGGGGGAGGAGCTTATGTCAGTATTTATCATCTAGGGGAGGAGCTTATGTCAGTATTTATCATCTAGGGGAGGAGCTTATGTCAGTATTTATCATCTAGGGGAGGAGTTTATACCAGTATTTATCATCTAGGGGAGGAGCTTATGTCAGTATTTATCATCTAGGGGAGGAGTTTATACCAGTATTTATCATCTAGGGGAGGAGCTTATGTCAGTATTTATCATCTAGGGGAGGAGTTTATACCAGTATTTATCATCTAGGGGAGGAGCTTATGTCAGTATTTATCATCTAGCGGAGGAGTTTATATCAGTATTTATCATCTAGGGGAGGAGCTTATGTCAGTATTTATCATCTAGGGGAGGAGTTTATACCAGTATTTATCTAGGGGAGGAGCTTATGTCAGTATTTATCATCTAGGGGAGGAGTTTATATCAGTATTTATCATCTGGGGGAGGAGCTTATATCAGTATTTATCATCTGGGGAGGAGTTTATACCAGTATTTATCATCTAGGGGAGGAGTTTATACCAGTATTTATCATCTAGGGGAGGAGCTTATGTCAGTATTTATCATCTAGGGGAGGAGTTTATATCAGTATTTATCATCTAGGGGAGGAGCTTATATCAGTATTTATGTCACGGATGTAGTAGGGGAGAACACCAAAAGACAACAAGAAGGAAGGGGAAAGACACTAGGCCTCACTTGACGCTAGGGAAGGAAAAGGGTCACCACCTATAAAACCCTGCTCCTGGCCCTAACTGCTATCCATATCGGCACCTGTCGATGGTAGAGATGCCCGTACACAGGAACCTAGAAAACCCTGGTGGCCTTCGGAACCAGCGTCTCGCTGAGGCCTAGTAAACAACAAAGGTGGGGGGGAATACAAAATACAACAAGCGGAACACTTAACTTCTGAGGCTGATGGATGATGGACGAACAGGACTTCAACACGAACCACACTCCAGCTCTTCCAAAAACCAAATGAAGCCATCCAGAGCAAGGAGTGATGGGTAAAGTCAGACTAAATAGGGGGAGGTAGAGGTCACATGATCCACACCTGACCAGGAGGTGAGGACCTACCAGCAACACACAGACAAAGCAAAAACCAAAAGAGGCTGTCAGATCACTAATGTGCAGATAATCTTTCAGACCTTCTAAAACCTGTCACTGGTGTGACAATTTATCATCTAGGGGAGGAGTTTATATCAGTATTTATCATCTCGCGGAGGAGCTTATATCAGTATTTATCATCTAGGGGAGGAGCTTATCTCAGTGTTTGTCATCTGGGGAGGAGCTTATATCAGTATTTATCATCTAGGGGAGGAGCTTATATCAGTATTTATCATCTGGGGAGGAGTTTATATCAGTATTTATCATCTGGGGGAGGAGCTTATATCAGTATTTATCATCTAGGGGAGGAGCTTATCTCAGTGTTTGTCATCTGGGGAGGAGCTTATATCAGTATTTATCATCTGGGGGAGGAGCTTATATCAGTATTTATCATCTGGGGGAGGAGCTTATATCAGTATTTATCATCTGGAGGAGGAGCTTATATCAGTATTTATCATCTGGCGGAGGAGTTTATATCAGTATTCATCATCTGGGGGAGGAGTTTATATTAGTATTTATCATCTGGGGAGGAGCTTATATCAGTATTTATCATCTGGGGAGGAGCTTAAACCAGTATTTATCATCTAGGGGAGGAGCTTATCTCAGTATTTATCATCTGGGGAGGAGCTTATCTCAGTATTTATCGTCTGGGGGAGGAGCTTATCTCAGTGTTTATCATCTGTGGGAGGAGTTTATATCAGCATTTATCATCTAGGGGAGGAGCTTATCTCAGTGTTTATCATATGTGGGAGGAGCTTATATGAATATTTATCATCTGGGGAGGAGCTTATCTCAGTATTTATCCTCTGGGTGAGGAGCTTGTCTCGGTATTTATCCTCTGGGGGAGGAGCTTATATCAGTATCTATCATCTGGGGTAGGAGCTTATCTTAGTATTTATCATATGGGGGAGGAGCTTAACTCAGTATTTATCATCTGGGGGAGGAGCTTATCTCAGTATTGATCATCTGGGGAGGAGCTTAACTCAGTATTTATCCTCTGGGGGAGGAGCTTGTTTCATTATTTATCCTCTGGGGGAGGAGCTTATCTCAGTATCTATCATCTGGGGGAGGAGCTTGTCTCAGTATTTATCCTCTGGGGGGAGCTTATACCTGTATTTATCATCTAGGGGAGGAGCTTATCTCAGTGTTTATAATCGGTGGGAGGAGCTTATATCAATATTTATCATCTGGGGAGGAGCTTATCTCAGTATTTATCCTCTGGGGAGGAGCTTGTCTCAGTATTTATCATCTGGGGGAGGAGCTTATCTCAGTATTTATCATCTGGGGAGGAGCTTATCTCAGTATTTATCATCTGGGGAGGAGCTTATCTCAGTATTTATCATCTGGGGAGGAGCTTATCTCAGTATTTATCATCTGGGGAGGAGCTTGTCTCAGTATTTATCATCTGGGGGAGGAGCTTATCTCAGTATTTATCATCTGGGGAGGAGCTTATCTCAGTATTTATCATCTGGTTAGGAGCTTATCTCAGTATTTTTCATCTAGGGGAGGAGCTTATCTCAGTATGTATCATCTGGGGGAGGAGCTTATCTCAGTATTTATCATCTGGGGAGGAGCTTATCTCAGTATTTATCATCTGGTTAGGAGCTTATCTCAGTATTTTTCATCTAGGGGAGGAGCTTATCTCAGTATTTTTCATCTAGGGGAGGAGCTTATCTCAGTATTTATCATCTAGGGGAGGAGCTTATCTCAGTATGTATCATCTGGGGGAGGAGCTTATCTCAGTATGTATCATCTGGGGGAGGAGCTTATCTCAGTATTTATCCTCTGGGGGAGGAGCTTATCTCAGTATTTATCATCTGGGGAGGAGCTTATCTCAGTATTTATCATCTGGGGAGGAGCTTGTCTCAGTATTTATCATCTGGGGGAGGAGCTTATCTCAGTATTTATCATCTGGGGAGGAGCTTATCTCAGTATTTATCATCTGGGGAGGAGCTTATCTCAGTATTTATCATCTGGGGAGGAGCTTATCTCAGTATTTATCATCTGGGGAGGAGCTTGTCTCAGTATTTATCATCTGGGGGAGGAGCTTATCTCAGTATTTATCCTCTGGGGGAGGAGCTTATCTCAGTATCTATCATCTGACTAAGTGATGGGTTTCGCGCTCAGCCGTCTGTCAGAGGTTGGTCGCAGGAGCCGCCTCTTCAAGGTCAGCTGTCTTTGGTCTGAGGCCCGTATAACCTGTGACATGGAGCTCCGCACCCCCAGCATTGTCTTACAGGTCTAGTCATGGAGTCTCAGGTGGTGGAGGAAGTCTCTCAGATCACGTATGTCCCCACAGTCATGTGACCCTGGTGGCAGTTCTTTCTTGTACTGACTGTTATTGGGAGGGCTCGGGACATGGTCTCCATTAGTGTCGGATTCTGCCCCCAGGATTGTCCAGCACCAGGAGCCGCAGGAGTACGAGCAGTGACATGGATCTGCTCAGCTTCTCCTCACTTTTACTTCCACACGTGGAGTTTTCAATCTTCAGCTGTGACAGAGTTAATGTGGAAAACACGTCCGGCAGCAGCGCCCAGTACAGAGGTCAGCCCCAGACACACTCATTTGGGGGAATATTTTACCCTCATGACTCATATTGATGCATGAAGCGTCTAAACAGCGGAATTCACACCTGGACGCAACGTCTGCAGATTCCTCAGCAAATTAATGAAAGACGTTCAGGCCCCGGAATACAAAGAAAGTATCCACCCCCCCCCCCCCCCCACATGACCCAACACACCACACACAGACATACAATGCACAGCACATACATGATGCACAGATACACACGACTAAGGCTACTTTCACACCAGGGTTTTTACTGGATCCGGCAGGGTTCAGCAAAAACGCTTCTGTTACGGATAATACAACCGTCTGCGTCCGTTATGAATGATCCGTTTGTATCATCTGTAACATACCCAAGATGGATCCGTCTTTAACATCATTGAAAGTCAATGGAGGACGGATCCGTTTTCTATTGAGTCACAGAAAACAGATCCGTCCCCATTGACTTACATTGTGTGTCAGGACGGATCCGTCTTTCTCTGTATCCCAGGACGGAAAGCAAACCGCAGCACGCTGCTCTCCAGTATGAGGACGGAGTGGAATGCATGTTGGAGCCCTCCGTTCTGTCCAGTTACGTTTTGTCCCTATTGACAATGAATGGGGACAAAGGGAAGTGTTTTTTTCCGGTACTGAGCACCTATGACAGATCTCAATACCGGAAAATAGAAACACTAGTGTGAAAGTAGCCTAATAAATACACAACACACTGGTACAGACAACTAATGCACAACACACCGCTACACGGGACTAATCACACAAAGATACAACATTCCCAACTGACTACAGGGTCATTTTATGGTAAATGTCAGAGACTTAATGGAACAGCAAAATGACAAGGGCTACTTGTTGAAGACCCTGATTAGCCCTTGAGCCCATCCTGCTTAATCACACGATCCCAGGAGCTCAATGTCGGGATCTATTTAGATGTTGGATGTTCCACATCAGAGGGGGCACAAACTTACAGCAGTGGATATAAATCTTCACCATTCTGCTAAACTCTGCAGATATCGGAGCGGGGGATGTGTCACTGCATAGGGCTGAAGTAGCTTAGGAAAGCTGGGTAACAAACCCTCTGAGATGACGTAACGGCAGACATGTTAGAGGTCGCCAAACCTTCCCACAAATTTACATTTGCGATATACAATACACTATATGGAGACAAGTAGCGGCCACCTCCAGGAGCTCTTATCCCATTCTACATCCATTTCTGGGCCAGTTTCTTCTCTGAATCTGTGACCGACACGTATGTCACTGACACTGCCCATAAACCGTGGTTGCCACTCCATCCTTACCACGTGGGAAAAACTGCCTGCAATCAAGAAGGTAAGCGACACCTACCGATAGCCCCACTATACAAGCCAACGATTCTGCATATTAGGCGCTGCCTCTGTTGTTTCTGTTCATTCTACATCCATAGGCATTAATATGGAGTTGGTTCTGGGAAGGTCCCCCCATTGCTCTTCTGGGAAGGTCCCCAATTGCTCTTCTGGGAAGGTCCCCCCATTGCTCTTCTGGGAAGGTCCCCCCATTGCTCTTCTGGGAAGGTCCCCAATTGCTCTTCTGGGAAGGTCCCCCCATTGCTCTTCTGGGAAGGTCCCCCCATTGCTCTTCTGGGAAGGTCCCCCCATTGCTCTTCTGGGAAGGTCCCCAATTGCTCTTCTGGGAAGGTCCCCAATTGCTCTTCTGGGAAGGTCCCCCCATTGCTCTTCTGGGAAGGTCCCCCCATTGCTCTTCTGGGAAGGTCCCCCATTGCTCTTCTGGGAAGGTCCCCCCATTGCTCTTCTGGGAAGGTCCCCCATTGCTCTTCTGGGAAGGTCCCCCCATTGCTCTTCTGGGAAGGTCCCCCATTGCTCTTCTGGGAAGGTCCCCCCATTGCTCTTCTGGGAAGGTCCCCCCATTGCTCTTCTGGGAAGGTCCCCCATTGCTCTTCTGGGAAGGTCCCCCCATTGCTCTTCTGGGAAGGTCCACCCATTGCTCTTCTGGGAAGGTCCCCCCATTGCTCTTCTGGGAAGGTCCCCCCATTGCTCTTCTGGGAAGGTCCCCCCATTGCTCTTCTGGGAAGGTCCCCCCATTGCTCTTCTGGGAAGGTCCCCCCATTGCTCTTCTGGGAAGGACCCCCATTGCTCTTCTGGGAAGGTCCCCCCATTGCTCTTCTGGGAAAGTCCCCCGATTGCTCTTCTGGGAAGGTCCCCTTTTGCTCCTCTGGGAATGCTTTCTATACAATTTTGGAGGGTGTCTGTGGAGATTTTTGCCTCATCATCCAGCAGCCCATTTGTGAGGTCAGACCCTGATTTTCGAGGAGAGGGCTTGTGGTCTCTGCTCTGGTGTTGGATGGGATTGAGGTCGGAGCTCTGTGCAGCCAGTTAGGTTCTTCCCTCAACCAGTGCCGGCATTGGGGGGAAGGGGGGCAAACTGGGCAATTGCCCAGGGCCCCCATTGTGTTCAGCTGAATGTCCAAGGAAGCAAACGGGCGGACAGCTGAACAGCTGCACTTTACAATGCAGTGTAAGGTCTCTATAAGAGAAATCATCACCACAGTGCTGACAGGACCTGTGATAATGTCAGATGGTGAGGACCTGCGATGACCTCACCATAGGGTTGCCACCCGTATGGGATTGACCCGGACAGTCCGAGTTTGTAATCCTGTGCCCGGGTACAAGCCTTTCTCAGACCCGGACACAGGAAGATTCATGCACGTCTTCTCTTCTACGCTTGCCTGCCATCACCTGTCCTGACAGCTGGCGGTGCGGCGCGGGCGGTGAATGAGCGTCCGGCGTGATGTCAGAGTCAGCGGCGATGAGGACAGGACTGTCAGTCAGCAGCGGAGGGCGTCAGCTGACTGAGCCCGTCACACTGCCGGCGCGGCGATCAGCTGAGCGAGCCGCATGGCCCCCATCACTGTGCCACACTCACCCCATGCCATCTTATGTGCAGTTCTATGCCAGCAATAGGAAGCTGCCTCCTCTTCCACGCGCGTCATTTCGTTACTAGGAAGACATGGCTGCGACCCTGGTTAGAGGAGCTGCCCGGGAGCTGGGTGAGAACTGGAGCACGTGATTGGTGTCGCCGTGTTAGGCTTGGGCACCCGCGGGGCAGGGGTTCAAGGGTGGCATGGGTTAATGAGTGGGGCGCAGCCTGATGAGACCAGGATTTGTCACTAATGTCGCCGGGCAGTGCAGCACAGGGGCCCGCAGTCTGTGCTGTGCAGGAAGGAATAAAGAGGAATAGTGGCAGTGCCGCCCGGCCTGTGCCCTGTGTGCAGGTCCAGGAAGGAATAGTGGCAGTGAGTGCCTGTGTGCAGCGATGGTCGCCAACAAACACATGCGGGCTGCCATCTTTACTCACCCGTCCGGCGATGCACAGGTAAGCCCTTACCTGTGCCTGTGTCGGGAGCTGGTCTGAAATCAAAAGCGGTCACTGGGAGCAGGCAGTTCCGAGAACAGCCCGATGAAGGCCCCCGGCGGCTGTTCGATGGATAGGGGAGGGTAGTCATCCACCTAGGGCGCCATAAAGGGGGCGCACTCATAGCCGTCCAACTTCACAAGCCTCAGGCCTGTGAGGCGTTAGAACAGAGCAAGAAGCCGCAATGACATCACTGCAACCTCCTGCTCTGGGTGTTGCATGATGACGTCATCACGTGAGACCTGGAGCAGGAGTGGTGATGTCATTGGGAGCGCATGCATCCGGACGCAGCAACACAGATAAAACTGTGGTCTGCATGGCAGACAGCGGCGCAGGACGGGAGGGAGGCGAGTGTCCGCACCGCTGGGGGCACCGGGGATGGGGGAAAGGAGATCATTATATATACAGGTGAAACTCCAGAAATGAGAACATCCTGCAAAGTCCATTTATTTCAGTAATGCAACGTAAAAAGTGACACTAACATCTGAGACTCAGTACAGGCAGCGAGATATTCCGAGCCTATTTACAGCTTATGAAACCCCAAAGTCACAATCTCAGGTCCCCTTTGCTCAGGGGGTACGGATTAATTAGCTGACTAGAGGGGGACACTTTGAGCCGAGAATATTCAACCTTTTCACAAAATTCTAATTTTAAGCTGCATTAATGCAATTCCCTTCAATTTGCATTACTGAAATAAATGGACTTTTGCACGATAGTCTAATTTTTGGAGTTTCACCTGTATACTTGGCAATGGAGGAGCATCATATACGGTGGAACATTATATATATACTGGTACTACGGGGGGAGCATTATATATTGGGACTAGTGGGGGCACTACAGGGCCCCATTAGAGCCACTGGGAGCATTAAGGTTATATTATTACTACTAGGGTACTGTAGGGGGTGTTATTATTATTTGACGCAATATGGAGGGCATTGCTACTAATGGGGGCTATCTTGGGGAGTATTATCACTATTGGGGGCACCATCACTAATGAGGGCAGTCTGGGGGATTTTTCATATTGATGACCTGTCCTTAGGATAGGTCATCAATAGTGTTGGGCGCGAATATTCAAATTGCGAATATTAATCGTGAATATCGCCACTTCGAGAATTTGCGAAGATGTAGAATATAGTGCTATATATTCGTAATTTCGATTATATTCTAGATTTTTTTTCATCAGTAACCTCCCTTCTTGCTTGTGGGCCAATGAGAAGGCTGCAATGTCTTTGTCAGAGCTTAGCAACATCCCTAGCAACCAATAGGAATCTGCGGGGGTGTCGGGCGTCGGACTGTGATTGTAGCACATTATTACAAGATGTGGGCCCCCTCTTTTGATTTTGCCCAGGGCCACATTTTGTCTAAAACCGGCCCCGCCCTCAGCCATGTCTTTATGGAGCTTGTGCGCTGGGGCACGGTCATGGAGGAGTAGAAAAGAAGCTTTCCCAAACTGTTCCTACAAAGTAGTCACCATACAATTCTCTGGACTCAGCAGAGGATTGGTGACTTTCATGCACGCGGTGACCTCCCTGTAACTTACCTGAGCTGTTGTGGTTCTTTCCACTCTACAATAATACCACTCACAAGTGATGGCGGAATATCTAGGGGGGAAAACATTTCAGGAAGTGACTTGTGGCAGCAGTGGATCCTACTTTCACATTAGCGGTTTTTGCGGATCCGTCATTGATCTGCAAAAACACTTCCGTTACAATAATACAACCGCATGCATCCATCATGAATAGATCCGGTTGTATTATGTCTTCTATAGCCAAGACGGATCCATGATGGGGACGCAACCAAACGGAACGGAATGCAATTTGGGGCATTCTGTTTCGTACAGTTCAGTTTTGTCCCTATTGACAATGAATGGGGACAAAACTGAAGAGTTTTCTTCCGCTATTAAGATCCTAATAGGGAATTTAAAACGCTAATGTGAAAGTAGCCTAACAGGACCAGGCTGGAATTCAGGAAGCTCTTAACAACAAACCCTTCTGTCACCAATGTCTGTAATGGTAGACTGCACGGCTAGAGGCTGGATGTTATACACTGTGGTAATGGTAGACTGCACGGCTAGAGGCTGGATGTTATACACTGTGGTAATGGTAGACTGCATGGCTAGAGGCTGGATGTTATACACTGTGGTAATGGTAGACTGCATGGATAGAGGCTGGATGTTATACACTGTGGTAATAGTAGACTGCATGGCTAGAGGCTGGATATTATACACTGTGGTAATGGTAGACTGCACGGCTAGAGACTGGATGTTATACACTGTGGTAATGGTAGACTGCATGGCTAGAGGCTGGATGTTATACACTGTGGTAATGGTAGACTGCACGGCTAGAGGCTGGATGTTATACACTGTGGTAATGGTAGACTGCATGGCTAGAGGCTGGATGTTATACACCTGTGGTAATGGTAGACTGCACGGCTAGAGGCTGGATGTTATACACCTGTGGTAATGGTAGACTGCATGGCTAGAGGCTGGATGTTATACACTGTGGTAATGATAGACTGCACGGCTAGAGGCTGGATGTTATACACTGTGGTAATAGTAGACTGCATGGCTAGAGGATGGATGTTATACACTGTGGTAATGGTAGACTGCATGGCTAGAGGCTGGATGTTATACACTGTGGTAATGATAGACTGCACGGCTAGAGGCTGGATGTTATACACTGTGGTAATGGTAGACTGCCTGGCTAGAGGCTGGATGTTATACACTGTGGTAATGGTAGACTGCACGGCTAGAGGCTGGATGTTATACACTGTGGTAATGGTAGACTGCATGGCTAGAGGCTGGATGTTATACACTGTGGTAATGGTAGACTGCATGGCTAGAGGCTGGATGTTATACACTGTGGTAATGGTAGACTGCACGGCTAGAGGCTGGATGTTATACACTGTGGTAATGGTAGACTGCACGGCTAGAGGCTGGATGTTATACACTGTGGTAATGGTAGACTGCACGGCTAGAGGCTGGATGTTATACACTGTGGTAATGGTAGACTGCAGGGCTAGAGGCTGGATGTTATACACTGTGGTAATGGTAGACTGCACGGCTAGAGGCTGGATGTTATACACTGTGGTAATGGTAGACTGCAGGGCTAGAGGCTGGATGTTATACACCTGTGGTAATGGTAGACTGCACGGCTAGAGGCTGGATGTTATACACTGTGGTAATGGTAGACTGCACGGCTAGAGGCTGGATGTTATACACTGTGGTAATGGTAGACTGCACGGCTAGAGGCTGGATGTTATACACTGTGGTAATGGTAGACTGCACGGCTAGAGGCTGGATGTTATACACTGTGGTAATGGTAGACTGCACAGCTAGAGGCTGGATATTATACACTGTGGTAGTGGTAGACTGCACGGCTAGAGGCTGGATGTTATACACTGTGGTAATGATAGACTGCACGGCTAGAGGCTGGATGTTATACACTGTGGTAATGGTAGACTGCACGGCTAGAGGCTGGATGTTATACACTGTGGTAATGGTAGACTGCACGGCTAGAGGCTGGATGTTATACACCTGTGGTAATGGTAGACTGCATGGCTAGAGGCTGGATGTTATACACTGTTGTAATGATAGACTGCACGGCTAGAGGCTGGAAGTTATACACTGTGGTAATGGCAGACTGCATGGCTAGAGGCTGGATGTTATACACTGTGGTAATGGAAGACTGCACGGCTAGAGGCTGGATGTTATACACTGGGGTAATGGTAGACTGCATGGCTAGAGGCTGGATGTTATACACTGTGGTAATAGTACACTGCATGGCTAGAGGCTGGATGTTATACACAGTGGTAATGGTAGACTGCACGGCTAGAGGCTGGATGTTATACACTGTGGTAATGGCAGACTGCATGGCTAGAGGCTGGATGTTATACACTGTGGTAATAGTAGACTGCATGGCTAGAGGCTGGATGTTATACACTGTGGTAATGGTAGACAGCACGGCTAGAGGCTGGATGTTATACACTGTGGTAATGGTAGACTGCACGGCTAGAGGCTGGATGTTATACACCTGTGGTAATGGTAGACTGCATGGCTAGAGGATGGATGTTATACACTTGTGGTAATGGTAGACTGCATGGCTAGAGGATGGATGTTATACACTCTGGTAATGGCAGACTGCATAGCTAGAGGATGGATGTTATACACCTGTGGTAACGGTAGACTGCATGGCTAGAGGCTGGATGTTATACACTCTGGTAATGACAGACTGCATGGCTAGAGGCTGGATGTTATACACTGTGGTAATGGTAAACTGCACGGCTAGAGGCTGGATGTTATACACTGTGGTAATAGTAGACTGCATGGCTAGAGGCTGGATGTTATACACTGTGGTAATAGTAGACTGCATGGCTAGAGGCTGGATGTTATACACTGTGGTAATAGTAGACTGCATGGCTAGAGGCTGGATGTTATACACTGTGGTAATGGTAGACTGCACGGCTAGAGGCTGGATGTTATACACTGTGGTAATGGTAGACTGCATGGCTAGAGGCTGGATGTTATACACTGTGGTTATGGTAGATTGCACGGCTAGAGGCTGGATGTTACACACTGTGGTAATGGCAGACTGCATGGCTAGAGGGTGGATGTTATACACTGTGGTAATGGTAGACTGCATGGCTAGAGGCTGGATGTTATACACTGTGATAATGGTAGACTGCACGGCTAGAGGCTGGATGTTATACACTGTGGTAATGGTAGACTGCATGGCTAGAGGCTGGATGTTATACACTGTAGTAATAGTAGACTGCATCGCTAGAGGTTGGATGTTATACACTGTGGTAATGGTAGACTGCATGGTTAGAGGCTGGATGTTATACACTGTGGTAATGGTAGACTGCACGGCTAGAGGCTGGATGTTATACACTGTAGTAATAGTAGACTGCATGGCTAGAGGCTGGATGTTATACACTGTAGTAATAGTAGACTGCATGGCTAGAGGCTGGATGTTATACACTGTGGTAATGGTAGACTGCATGGCTAGAGGCTGGATGTTATACACTGTAGTAATAGTAGACTGCATCGCTAGAGGTTGGATGTTATACACTGTGGTAATGGTAGACTGCATGGCTAGAGGCTGGATGTTATACACTGTGGTAATGGTAGACTGCATGGCTAGAGGCTGGATGTTATACACTGTGGTAACGGTAGACTGCACGGCTAGAGGCTGGATGTTATACACTGTGGTAATGGTAGACTGCATGGCTAGAGGCTGGATGTTATACACTGTGGTAACGGTAGACTGCACGGCTAGAGGCTGGACGTTATACACTGTGGTAATGGTAGACTGCACGGCTAGAGGCTGGATGTTATACACTGTGGTAACGGTAGACTGCACGGCTAGAGGCTGGATGTTATACACTGTGGTAATAGTAGACTGCATGGATAGAGGCTGGATGTTATACACTGGTAATCTATATGATCCCATATCGCATCTATCTTTATCCTTTTTCAACACCAAGGTAATCACTGCCTCTCTAAATGATGGGGGCAAAGCGCCAGATACACAGGATTCATTCAGGACCCGCAAAAGAATTGGAAGGAGCGATTTAGCATGGTACCTGTAGAGTTGAAACGGCAAGCCGTCAGGGCCAGGGGATGAATTATATTTCAATAGTGGAAGAGTCAATCGCAACTCCTCCAAGTCAATAGGGCGATCCAACATTTCTCTATCCTGTATTTCTAGCTGGGGAAGTCCTAATTGTTGTAGATATTGCTCCATATCGTCCCGTCTAGGCGTAATATCCGACTGATAGAGCACAGAGTAATATTTCACAAATTCCTCCCTAATCAGCGCTGAGGATCTCACTCTATTACCTTTTGAATTCCTGATCTCACTTATACTAGTAGCCTCTCTCTGACCCTAACCAACCGCGCCAAGAACTTTCCTGTTTTACCCGATTCGCAGAAGCGATTCTGACCCTGGAAGAGAAGCTTATGTTGAGCTTTGCTATATAAAAGTATCTTAAACTGTGCATTGGCCTCTTTTAACTGGGTTATGTTTTGCTCCTTGTAGTTAGCGATCAATACACCCTGTAATCTCCTAATTGTCTCTGACAACTGTTGTTCCCTTTGACGAAGTTCAGATCTATACCGGTTAATTTTAGAGAAATATATACCCCTTATATGGGCCTTCAATGCATCCCACACATAATGAATATGTGTCGAGCCTACATTGAAGCCCCAGAAGTCCTGTATATCCTGCTCTATCTGTCCTTGCTCTCCTATCACATCCAGCCAGTGCAAATTCGATTTAAAGGTTCTGCCTGAGGCTGGAGGATCCACCCCTCTGAGCGAGATCAGGACTGGAGAGTGATCTGAGATTCCATGAGGTTCATATTTCATTTTCACAATTTGATGACACAAATCACGACTTGCAAAAGCCAGATCAATACGGGACATTGACCCATAGGACTGGCTGAAGCAAGAATAGATTATCTTATTGCTATAGAGGTGGCGGCAGATATCAACCAGCGCCAGCTCCTGGCAAACCGAGCTCAAAGTAGATCCAGTAAAAAGAAGATGGAATGGTCACTCTTATATGGAAATATGGGACACTTTATTGAGCATATATCATGGAATTGTGTGCAATAAAATTACAACAAAATGTTAAAACTATGTTTTGATCAATAATATGTTACAAGATGAAACAAAAAGCAGTGTTGAATGAGTGCTGGTGGCTCCAAATAAGCCCCTCTCTATCATTCGCATTCAGACTTGTTAAGTCCCAGGTGCGATAGTTCTAGCTAATTTGCAGAGGTAGGTTGGTGCAAACAGCATTCACTCAGCTAAAAATCCATATAATAGCAAAATACATCAGATATAAAAATACATCAGATATAAAAATCATCAGGTATATAATCCTATAAACAATTAAAAAGAAATATCACACTCTTTGGGATCCGTAAATGTCTAGATTTTTGTTATTCACTTGTGTTTGAACACAATCTATTGAAACGTCTGTATCCAAAGGCTGCTACAAACTGGTTAAATAATGTCAGTTTTCCTGCTGCTGACTGTTGCAATCTGCTGTTTGTTTGGCTTGATTGTAGCAGAAAATCCTTACTTGAATGACCAGCAGTGGTTCATTTAATTATTTATGGTACTTCTTAGTGTGATACCCACTACTGTGGGCTTACCTTCACCCGCGCCGTCGGTCAAAAAGGGACTTACTGTTGAGCTCTTACTCGGTTGAATCTGCCGTCGTCCCGGCTATGGAGCTGCTCGCGTCCCACGTGTCTCTCACAGGTGATGTTAGAATCCAGTCCAAAGTGAGGATCACAGACCTTTCTTTGCCGGCGCTAATGGATGACGTATCGCAGTCTTTTAAGATAGATGGATTTCTTTTCTTTGTAGTGCACTAGGTTGAATCGGAAAGTGGGGTATTCATCCAAGTTTGCTTGACGCCAGACGCGTTTCGGGGAGACGCTTCCCCTTCCTCAGTGCCACTGAAGGTAAGCCCACAGTAGTGGGTATCACACTAAGAAGTACCATAAATAATTAAATGAACCACTGCTGGTCATTCAAGTAAGGATTTTCTGCTACAATCAAGCCAAACAAACAGCAGATTGCAACAGTCAGCAGCAGGAAAACTGACATTATTTAACCAGTTTGTAGCAGCCTTTGGATACAGACGTTTCAATAGATTGTGTTCAAACACAAGTGAATAACAAAAATCTAGACATTTACGGATCCCAAAGAGTGTGATATTTCTTTTTAATTGTTTATAGGATTATATACCTGATGATTTTTATATCTGATGTATTTTTATATCTGATGTATTTTTATATCTGATGTATTTTGCTATTATATGGATTTTTAGCTGAGTGAATGCTGTTTGCACCAACCTACCTCTGCAAATTAGCTAGAACTATCGCACCTGGGACTTAACAAGTCTGAATGCGAATGATAGAGAGGGGCTTATTTGGAGCCACCAGCACTCATTCAACACTGCTTTTTGTTTCATCTTGTAACATATTATTGATCAAAACATAGTTTTAACATTTTATTGTAATTTTATTGCACACAATTCCATGATATATGCTCAATAAAGTGTCCTATATTTCCATATAAGAGTGACCATTCCATCTTGTTTTTACTATATATTTCAAATTTTGAGGGGTGACTCAAATTTTGGTTTGGAGCACCTATCCTGAGAGAATAGAGGTGAGCGGATCCCTTTTTTTGAATTTACTACTCAAAGTAGATCCAGTCCGACCTCGCCCAGAAGAGGCAGAGAAACGATCCAACCCAGGATCAGGTACAGAGTTAAAATCTCCGGCTACTAATAACGGACAGGGTTTTTTTGTGGCCAGATATTTAGTTAATAGAGAGAAAACAGTTGATTTATATGGTGGAGGGATATAGACAAACGCCATTATAATCTCCTGCCCTTTCCAATACCCATGCAAGAAGACAAATCTCCCGTCTTTATCAATCACGCTGTCCACCGGTAGAAATTCCATACCACCGTGGACATAGACACTAACCCCTCTTGAATAAGAGGAGAGGTAAGCATGATATTCAAAAGAAGCCCATTTTCTTTTCAATGTATAGAGCCTGTCCGCTATTGCATGGGTTTCTAACAATACAACGATTGCCGGCAAATGACGGGCCACCTGGTCAAACGCCGCCGTCCTCTTCACCCTGTCTCCCAGCCCGCTCACATTCCAGAATAGAATGTTACCTGACATAGACAATTAATGCCTGATAATCCTGGTCTCCCATCTAGGAGAGAGGCACACAAGACCGCAAAGCGAGTGACGACAGCCAATCCCTCCCCAATACCCACCCCCAAGATACCCCCTCCATGGTTGATAAGGAGAGGTACCTTACCCATCAACCTCTTCCAATCCCCCAAACCACTTTTCCCCCTAGTCTCCCTCCTCCCACAACCTTATTTTCTTTTTAGCTGCAGCTAATCTTTTATTAACCTCCAGAAAGGATCATCTTTTAATTTGCGTCTCTCGTGAGAAGTCTGGTATCAAATTACCATCAAAGTGTGTCTCTAATAGAAACATAGAAACATAGAATGTGTCGGCAGATAAGAACCATTTGGCCCATCCAGTCTGCCCAATATACTGAATACTATGAATAGCCCCCGGCCCTTATCTTATATGAAGGATGGCCTTATGCCTATCCCATGCATGCTTAAACCCCTTCACTGTATTTGCAGCTACCACTTCTGCAGGAAGGCTATTCCATGCATCCACTACTCTCTCAGTAAAGTAATACTTCCTTATATTACTTTTAAACCTTTGCCCCTCTAATTTAAAACTGTGTCCTCTTGTGGTAGTTTTTCTTCTTTTAAATATGCTCTCTTCCTTTACCAAGTTGATTCCCTTTATGTATTTAAAAGTTTCTATCATATCCCCTCTGTCTCTTCTTTCTTCCAAGCTATACATATTAAGGTCCTTTAACCTTCCTGGTAAGTTTTATCCTGCAATCCATGTACTAGTTTAGTAGCTCTTCTCTGAACTCTCTCTAGAGTATCTATATCCTTCTGGAGATATGGCCTCCAGTACTGCGCACAATACTCCAAGTGAGGTCTCACCAGTGTTCTGTACAGCGGCATAAGCACTTCACTCTTTCTACTGCTTATACCTCTCCCTATACATCCAAGCATTCTGCTGGCATTTCGTGCTGCTCTATTACATTGTCTTCCCACCTTTAAGTCTTCTGAAATAATTACTCCTAAATCCCTTTCCTCAGATACTGAGGTCAGGACTGTGTCAAATATTCTATATTCTGCCCTTGGGTTTTTACGCCCCAGGTGCATTATCTTGCACTTATCCACATTAAATTTCAGTTTCCAGAGTTCTGACCATTCTTCTAGTTTTCCTAAATCCTTTTCCATTTGGCGTTTCCCTCCAGGAACATCAACCCTGTTACATATCTTTGTGTCATCAGCAAAAAGACAAACCTTACCAGCGAGGCCTTTTGCAATATCACTTATGAAGATATTAAACAAAATCGGTCCCAGTACAGATCCCTGTGGAACCCCACTGGTAACATGACCTTGTTTTGAATGTTCTCCATTGACTACAACCCTCTGTTGTCTGTCCCTCAGCCACTGCCTAATCCACTCAACAATATGGGAGTCCATGCTCAATGACTGCAGTTTATTGATAAGTCTTCTATGTGGGACAGTGTCAAAAGCCTTACTAAAATCTAGATATGCGATGTCTACTGCACCTCCACCGTCTATTATTTTATTCACCCAGTCAAAAAAATCTATAAGATTTGTTTGACATGATCTCCCTGAAGTAAACCCATGTTGTTTTTCATCTTGCAATCCATGGGATTTTCGATGTTCCACAATCCTATCCTTTAATAGGGTTTCCATTAATTTGCCTACTATTGATGTCAGACTCACTGGTCTATAGTTGCTCGATTCCTCCCTACTACCTTTCTTGTGAATGGGCACGACATTTGCCAATTTCCAATCTTCCGGGACGACTCCTGTTACTAATGATTGGTTAAATAAATCTGTTAACGGTTTTGCCAGCTCACCACTAAGCTCTTTTAATAATTTTGGGTGTATCTCATCAGGCCCCTGTGACTTATCTGTCTTCACCTTAGACAGCAAACTTTGAACATCTTCCTCTGTAAAGATACATGCATCAAACGATTTATTAGTCATTCTTTCTAGTGGAGGTCCTTTTCCTTTTTCTTTTGTAAAAACTGAACAGAAGTATTCATTAAGGCAGTCGGCTAGCCCTTTATTCTCTTCTACATACCTTCCGTCCTTTGTTTTTAATTTAGTTATTCCTTGTTTTAATTTCCTTTTTTCATTTATATATCTGAAGAATGTCTTATCCCCTTTTTTCATAGACTGAGCTAGTTTTTCTTCTGCCTGCGCTTTAGAAGTTCTTATAACTTGCTTGGCCTCTCTCTGCCTAATCTTGTAGATTTCCTTATCTTCATTGTTCTGTTTTTTTTTATAATTACAAAATGCTAGCTTTTTATTTTTAATGATTTGGGCCACTTCTGATGAGTACCACAGTGGTCTCCTCCTTTTTTTGCTTTTACTGATGAGTCTAATGCAATTTTCTGTTGCCTTCAATAATGCACCTTTTAAGTAGTCCCATTTCTCCTGGACTCCATGTAATCCGTTCCAGTCTGATAAGGACTCATTTATGACTAATTTCATTTTTGAAAAGTCTGTTTTTCTAAAATCTAAAACTTTTGTTTTTGTGTGGTGGGACTCTTTCACAGTTCTTATATTAAACCACACTGACTGGTGATCACTAGATCCCAAGGTTTCGCCTACAATGACATCATATACCGAATCCCCCGTTTGTGAATACCAAATCCAAAATGGCCTCCCTCCGGGTTGGCTCCTCAACCACTTGTTGTAGAGATAACCCCAGTAGGGAATTTAGAATATCTGTACTCCTGGTAGAACTTGCTATTTTGGTTTTCCAGTTTATATCTGGAAGATTGAAATCTCCCATAATGATAACTTCTCCTTTCATTGTCATTTTAGCTATTTCTTCAACTAGTAGATCATCTAGTTCTTTAACTTGACCAGGTGGTCTATATATCACACCTACACGAGTTACTGCATGGTTAGCAAACTGCAACGTAACCCAGACTGACTCTATGTTGGCCTCACCAACTTGTATTAGGTTAGATTTAATGCTATCTTTCACATACAGGGCCACTCCTCCTCCTTTCTTGCCTTCTCTGTCTCTTCTGTATAAAGAGTACCCTGGTATGGTTATGTCCCAGTCATTTCTTTCATTAAACCAGGTCTCCGTAACAGCCACTAAATCTACATTCTCAGATGCCATTATTGACCCAAGTTCATTGATTTTTTTACCTAAACTGCGAGCATTTGTAGACAGGACTCTGAGCTTATCATTTCTTAACCTCAGTGCTTCTGACCTGTTCTGGCATTGTTTCGGGGGGCAATTGGACTCTTTTATTTTCACTCTTTTGATAATACTTCTCTTTTACGCCTAAGTACCCAGTCCCGGTCTTTTGAGCAAACTAGTTTCACCAGAATTGCCCTAGGGGGGGCCCCTGGTGGGGGCTTCTTGAAGGGGATTCTGTGGGCCCTTTCCACACAGAAAGTAGATGCATCATGATCCGGCCCCAAGTTATCCACCAACCATTTTTAGATGAAATTTGCAGGGTTATCCTGTTCTGTCCCTTCTGGAAAGCCTACTAGTCGCAGGTTATATCTACGGGACCTATCCTCCAAATCTATCAGTTTCCCTCTAAGCCAGGATCGGTCTACATCTACCTCTTCCAGTCTCTTTTTTAATAGACTGGTCTCTGAGGTGGCAAAGTCCACTGCAGATTCCAGCTCCTTCACCTTCACTCTTAGTTTAGCCATCTCATCTCTAATTATCGCGACATCACCTTGTACTGCTGAGAGGGACACGGCCATCTCTGCCACCGAGGTGTTAGTGACATTTACTACTCCCAGAATATCAGAGAGCTTTTTATTAATACTCTCAAAACCTTCGCTCTGGGATATGTTAACCTTTATAGTGCCTGGCTCTGGCCGGTCCGTGCCACCCACACCCTGCTCAACCTGTGGAGCAGATCTCTGTGTACCTCCCCTAGTTTTAGGTGGAGGGGACTTCAAAAATTTGTCTAAGCGGGCCTGGGGGCTTCCCCCCTGACCACCTTTCGGCGAGGCCATCCCTCCTGATTTACGGTACTTAGGCGGCATTTTAAAGGGTCCCGTACGGACAATTCACATGGGAAAAAAACAATATTAAGGCCTGGAAACATAGCACACAGAGGGATTTCCAATACCAGATCCACCAGTTGTCCGGATCGGGAAAGGGAGATACCCGTCATCAACTATAAGACCCAGAGAGCCTACTTCACAGTCATAAAAACACTAATGACCCACACTTAGATTAAATACAGGTGAATATGGTGCCTGGCTACAGAGAGAGAGAGCTGAATACAAGTAGAGGGAAGGCATAGAGACAGGGCACATGTTAACTAGACAAAGACATGCAGATATTCCGCAGTATACCGACACCCTCCCACCGCTATACCAACTTAGAGGCGCACTATACAGGCGAGGGGCTCCTTTAACTCTAGATAACAGTATGATTCAAATAGTCCAGAGGGCATCAGACAAAAGTCACTGTGGGCCTGAAGAACCCACTACATAAGAGTCTTATAAGAGTGAAATAATTTAGCACATAGGTCATTTATAGTGGATCAAGCAGATGCCACCTCAGACCTCACGATCCTGCCCGACCAATAGAGCCCCCAGATAGACCTGGTCCACCCAGCAGACAAACAGACAAAATTGTCAAGTCACCCAGCCGGAATCCTCCCGGCGCCTGGTATTATTCCGAGGGCAAGACCAACCAGGTATACCCACAAATACACCTGAAAGTCACAGGTGACACAGCAGGTCGCAGCAGGACTTCAACCGTGGTCTCAACCCCTCGCAAGCACACTGCACAACGTATCCAGGGGGACCCCCGCCTCCGCAGACCAACAAAGTTCAGCCTCTATTCAAGGCTCCACCGTCGTCCACGTCCAGGTACCACCGCTTGCCAGCATCCACCGCAAGATCAAGAAGGAAAGAAGCGCTGCGGCGCCTGCACGCCGTTCACCAGCATCCACCGCAGGGCCAGGAAGGGAGGAAGCGCAGAGCATCCACCGCAGGGTCAGCAGGGCCAGGATGGGATGAAGCGCAGCAGCGCCCACACGCCAGCTCCACAGGGATCCCACCAACTCCCGACACCCACCCAAGGCAAGCAATTGTACCTCAGCCGGTCCAAACCGCGGGATCTGTCGCTTTACAGCTAGGTAGGGAAATATGGCCACGGCCGTTAGGAAGGCTAGGGCATCGTCCTCAGGGCCCACGCCGGCTCCAGCTTCAAAATCAGCGCCACCACGCTCCACACAAGGCAGCTCCCGGCTTAACACAGGCGCATGCTCCCGGCAGGGCACAAACAGGGCTCCGCATACCACATCAGAGAGGGAGAGAGGGGGAGGTGCCGCCTCGCTGTGGTAATAGTAGACTGCATGGCTAGAGGCTGGATGTTATACACTGTGGTAATAGTAGACTACATGGCTAGAGGCTGGATGTTATACACTGTGGTAATGGTAGACTGCATGGCTAGAGGCTGGATATTATACACTGTGGTAATGGCAGACTGCATGGCTAGAGGCTGGATGTTATACACTGTGGTAATAGTAGACTACATGGCTAGAGGCTGGACGTTATACACTGTGGTAATGGTAGACTGCACGGCTAGAGGCTGGATGTTATACACTGTGGTAATGGTAGACTGCACGGCTAGAGGCTGGATGTTATACACTGTGGTAATGATAGACTGCACGGCTAGAGGCTGGATGTTATACACTGTGGTAATGGTAGACTGCACGGCTAGAGGCTGGATGTTATACACTGTGGTAATGGTAGACTGCATGGCTAGAGGCTGGATGTTATACACTGTGGTAATGGCAGACTGCTTGGCTAGAGGCTGGATGTTATACACTGTGGTAATAGTACACTGTATGGCTAGAGGCTGGATGTTATACACCTGTGGTAATGGTAGACTGCATGGCTAGAGGCTGGATGTTATACACTGTGGTAATAGTAGACTACACGGCTAGAGGCTGGATGTTATACACTGTGGTAATAGTAGACTGCATGGCTAGAGGCTGGATGTTATACACTGTGGTAATGGTAGACTGCATGGCTAGAGGCTGGATGTTATACACTGTGGTAATGGTAGACTGTATGGCTAGAGGCTGGATGTTTTACACTGTGGTAATGGAGCTGAATGACACTCCTGAAGTTAATAAATAAAAGGGGTTGGGCAGCATTAGTATATTGATAAGCTGTCCTCAGCATGTCATCAATATAAGATCAGCGGGGATGACTCCCGACACCCCACCAAACAGCTGTTTGAAGAGGCCAGAGTACTATTTCAAGAGCTGCAGCCTCTTCACTATTTATCAGCATGCCATCTAGCTTGTAGCAGTGGTGCAGTGTAACTACAACTGCAACAGTGAAGAGCGCAGGAGCGCAGCATTCTCTTGAAACAGCTGATCGGGGGGTGTCGAAAGTCGGACCCCCACCTGTCTGATATTGATGACCTATGCTGAGGATGGCTTAACAATATACTAGCACTTCACAACTCCTTCAATGCAAGTGCAGTATGTTTGAATGGAGGAGGATGAGTGACATCTAGTCACATGTCCCTCCATCAGCAGTCATATTATGGACAGGATCGCTGTGCAAAAAACACAATTAAAACTATAAAGGCTATATCTGTAGGTGCCAACCCCTTTAAGACATGTGTCCCAATGCTTTTCTCCATATAGTGTAGATGAGTTCTATATAGATAATGGAGCCCCTGTAGGTCACACTGTGCACTTGTCTGGGACTTCGGCTATGTCCTTCATTTCTGGGACTTATAAAAAGATATTTACAGATGCCTACAAAAGTCTTTGGAAGCTCCTGTGTCCCATGCAAATGGGGGCGCCATCAGCGTCCTATGTGTGAAGGAGAGCCACCAATGTCTCCTGTAGGAAGGAGCACCACCAACATCCTGTGTAGGAAGGAGAACCACCAACATCCTGTGTAGGAAGGTGAGCCACCAGTGTCCTTCGCATGAAGGAGCATCACCAGTTTCCTATGCAGGAAGGAGCGCCAACAGCATCTCGTGCAGGAAGGAGTGCCACCAACATCCCATGCAAGAATAAGCATCACCAATGTCCTGTGTAGGAAGGAGCACCAGCTGCGTCCCATGCAGGATAGAGTGCCACCAACGTCCTGTGCAGGAAGGACCACCACAAAAGTCCTATGCAGGAAGGAGTGCCAGCAACATCCTGTGAAAGAAGGAGCTTCACCAATGTCCTGTGTAGGAAGGAGCACCAGCTGCGTCCCATGCAGGAAGGAGCGCCTCCAACGTCCTGTGCAGGAAGGATCGCCACAAATGTCCTATGCAGGAAGGAGTGCCACCAACATCCCGTGTAGGAAGGTGAGCCACCAGTGTCCTTCGCATGAAGGAGCATCACCAGTTTCCTATGCAGGAAGGAGCGCCAACAGCGTCTCGTGCAGGAAGGGGTGCACCAACATCCCATGCAAGAATAAGCATCACCAATGTCCTGTGTAGGAAGGAGCACCAGCTGCGTCCCATGCAGGATAGAGTGCCACCAACGTCCTGTGCAGGAAGGACCACCACAAAAGTCCTATGCAGGAAGGAGTGCCAGCAACATCCTGTGAAAGAAGGAGCTTCACCAATGTCCTGTGTAGGAAGGAGCACCAGCTGCGTCCCATGCAGGAAGGAGCGCCACCAATGTCCTATGCAGGAAGGATCGCCACAAATGTCCTATGCAGGAAGGAGTGCCACCAACATCCCGTGCAAGAAGGAGCATCACCAATGTCCGGTGTAGGAAGGAGCACCAGCTGCGTCCCATGCAGGAAGGAGCGCCTCCAACGTCCTGTGCAGGAAGGAGTGCCACCAATGTCCTGCACAGGAAGAAGCACCACCAATGTCCTATGCAGGAAGGACCGCCACAAATGTCCTATGCAGGAAGGAGTGCCACCAACATCCCGTGCAAGAAGGAGCATCACCAATGTCCTGTGTAGGAAGGAGCACCAGCTGCGTCCTGTGCAAGAAGGAGAACCACCAGTGTCCTTCGCAGGAAGGGGCATCACCAGTTTCCCATGTAGGAAGGAGCGCCAACAGCGTCTCGTGCAGGAAGGAGCGCTACAAATATCCCGTGCAAGAAGGAGCATCACCAATGTCCTGTGTAGGAAGGAGCACCAGCTGCGTCCCATGCAGGAAGGAGCGCCACCAACGTCCTGTGCAGGAAGGAGTGCCACCAATGTCCCGCACAGGAAGAAGCGCCACCAATGCCCTATGCAGGAAGGACCGCCACAAATGTCCTATGCAGGAAGGAGCGCCACCAACATCCCGTGCAAGAAGGAGCATCACCAATGTCCTGTGTAGGAAGGAGCACCAGCTGCGTTCCATGCAGGAAGGTGCGCCACCAACGTCCTGTGCAGGAAGGAGTGCCACCAATGTCCCACGCAGAAAGGCGTGCCACCAATGTCCTGTGCAGGAAGGACCGCCACAAATGTCCAATGCAGGAACGAGTGCCAGCAATGTCCTGTGCAAGAAGGAGCGCCAGCAATGTCCCATGCACGAAAGAGCGCCACCGGCATCCCGTGCAGGAAACAGCGTCTCTGTATGCCATACTGTTTAGTGTTCTAGCATGTTTCTTATGGGATGGATGCTCTTCAGGAGGGACTGACAGTTGGAAGACTTTGGGGAATTGTTAGTCATGCGATGACTGCACTCGTTACCTGGGAGTGGATGAGAAGAATCCTCCTGTGGTCGGCCCTGCTGAATATTTCCACAGTTGTGAACATTTTTGTGTCGCATGTTCCCTCTGATAGTTGACACTTGGATTGATAGATCTGGTGGTGACGCCGCAGAGGCTGTGAGAACGGTGGACATTCCTGTCTCACCAGTTTCTCATCGTGACTCGCAGCAAATCTTCCATTTCTTTTGTTCTCAAACTGTTTCCTTTTCATCAATTACAGAGAAAAGCGTCAAAGTACAAAGTAAGGAGCCCCCCACCCCCAGAGGAGCCCCCCGACATTCAGCAGATTCTGAGACTTCGTCAATAGTTCTGCAAGTTATGCACTTCTTCCCAGAAGTGTGGCGTCTCCAGCCTTGGCCACTAAAAAGTGACTTCTTAAAGGGACCTGCCTCTGGTAACTTCAGAAAAGACGACACAGTGCGTTGGTTCATTCTCCTTGAGATTTTCTATTTGACATTTAAAGGGAACCTTCAGAATACTAAGCGGCGCCACCTGATGTCACTTTGCCAGAGATGATTAGTTGTGATTGACGTATCAAGCAGTATAGGACACAACATGACCAAACTGCGTCCGACATCCAGACAGGGGAATGTTTTGGATGGATCCATACACTGACGCTAAACTGATCCTATACTGTCCCCTACACTGACGCTAAACTGATCCTATACTGTCCCCCACACTGACGCTAAACTGATCCTATACTGTCCACTACACTGACGCTAAACTGATCCTATACTGTCCCCCACACTGACGCTAAACTGATCCTATACTGTCCACTACACTGACGCTAAACTGATCCTATACTGCCCCCCACACTGACGCTAATCTGATCCTATACTGTCCACTACACTGACGCTAAACTGATCCTATACTGTCCCCCACACTGACGCTAAACTGATCCTATACTGCCCCCTACACTGACGCTAAACTGATCCTATACTGTCCCCTACACTGACGCTAAACTGATCCTATACTGTCCCCTACACTGACGCTAAACTGATCCTATACTGTCCACTACACTGACGCTAAACTGATCCTATACTGTCCCCTACACTGACGCTAAACTGATCCTATACTGTCCCCCACACTGACGCTAAACTGATCCTATACTGTCCCCTACACTGACGCTAAACTGATCCTATACTGTCCACTACACTGACGCTAAACTGATCCTATACTGTCCCCCACACTGACGCTAAACTGATCCTATACTGCCCCCCACACTGACGCTAAACTGATCCTATACTGTCCCCTACACTGACGCTAAACTGATCCTATACTGTCCCCCACACTGACGCTAAACTGATCCTATACTGTCCCCTACACTGACGCTAAACTGATCCTATACTGTCCACTACACTGACGCTAAACTGATCCTATACTGTCCACTACACTGACGCTAAACTGATCCTATACTGCCCCCCACACTGACGCTAAACTGATCCTATACTGTCCCCTACACTGACGCTAAACTGATCCTATACTGTCCCCTACACTGACGCTAAACTGATCCTATACTGTCCCCTACACTGACGCTAAACTGATCCTATACTGTCCCCTACACTGACGCTAAACTGATCCTATACTGTCCCCCACACTGACGCTAAACTGATCCTATACTGTCCCCTACACTGACGCTAAACTGATCCTATACTGTCCACTACACTGACGCTAAACTGATCCTATACTGTCCCCTACACTGACGCTAAACTGATCCTATACTGTCCACTACACTGACGCTAAACTGATCCTATACTGCCCCCCACACTGACGCTAAACTGATCCTATACTGTCCCCTACACTGACGCTAAACTGATCCTATACTGTCCCCCACACTAACGCTAAACTGATCCTATACTGTCCCCTACACTGACGCTAAACTGATCCTATACTGTCCACTACACTGACGCTAAACTGATCCTATACTGTCCCCTACACTGACGCTAAACTGATCCTATACTGTCCACTACACTGACGCTAAACTGATCCTATACTGCCCCCCACACTGACGCTAAACTGATCCTATACTGCCCCCTACACTGACGCTAAACTGATCCTATACTGTCCCCTACACTGATGCTAAACTGATCCTATACTGCCCCCCACACTGACGCTAAACTGATCCTATACTGTCCCCTACACTGACGCTAAACTGATCCTATACTGTCCCCTACACTGACGCTAAACTGATCCTATACTGTCTACTACACTGACGCTAAACTGATCCTATACTGTCCCCTACACTGACGCTAAACTGATCCTATACTGTCCCCCACACTGACGCTAAACTGATCCTATACTGTCCACTACACTGACGCTAAACTGATCCTATACTGTCCACTACACTGACGCTAAACTGATCCTATACTGCCCCCTACACTGACGCTAAACTGATCCTATACTGTCCCCTACACTGACGCTAAACTGATCCTATACTGTCCCCTACACTGACGCTAAACTGATCCTATACTGCCCCCCACACTGACGCTAAACTGATCCTATACTGTCCCCTACACTGACGCTAAACTGATCCCATACTGTCCACTACACTGATGCTAAACTGATCCTATACTGTCCCCTACACTGACGCTAAACTGATCCTATACTGTCCCCTACACTGACGCTAAACTGATCCTATACTGTCCCCTACACTGACGCTAAACTGATCCTATACTGTCCCCCACACTGACGCTAAACTGATCCTATACTGTCCCCCACACTGACGCTAAACTGATCCTATACTGTCCCCTACACTGACGCTAAACTGATCCTATACTGTCCCCCACACTGACGCTAAACTGATCCTATACTGCCCCCCACACTGACGCTAAACTGATCCTATACTGTCCCCTACACTGACGCTAAACTGATCCTATACTGTCCCCTACACTGACGCTAAACTGATCCTATACTGTCCCCTACACTGACGCTAAACTAATCCTATACTGTCCACTACACTGACGCTAAACTGATCCTATACTGTCCCCTACACTGACGCTAAACTGATCCTATACTGTCCCCTACACTGACGCTAAACTGATCCTATACTGTCCCCTACACTGACGCTAAACTGATCCTATACTGTCCCCTACACTGACGCTAAACTGATCCTATACTGTCCCCCACACTGACGCTAAACTGATCCTATACTGTCCCCTACACTGACGCTAAACTGATCCTATACTGTCCCCTACACTGACGCTAAACTGATCCTATACTGTCCCCTACACTGACGCTAAACTGATCCTATACTGTCCCCTACACTGACGCTAAACTGATCCTATACTGTCCCCTACACTGACGCTAAACTGATCCTATACTGTCCCCCACACTGACGCTAAACTGATCCTATACTGTCCCCTACACTGACGCTAAACTGATCCTATACTGTCCACTACACTGACGCTAAACTGATCCTATACTGTCCCCTACACTGACGCTAAACTGATCCTATACTGTCCACTACACTGACGCTAAACTGATCCTATACTGCCCCCCACACTGACGCTAAACTGATCCTATACTGCCCCCTACACTGACGCTAAACTGATCCTATACTGTCCCCTACACTGATGCTAAACTGATCCTATACTGCCCCCCACACTGACGCTAAACTGATCCTATACTGTCCCCTACACTGACGCTAAACTGATCCTATACTGTCCCCTACACTGACGCTAAACTGATCCTATACTGTCCCCCACACTGACGCTAAACTGATCCTATACTGTCCACTACACTGACGCTAAACTGATCCTATACTGTCCACTACACTGACGCTAAACTGATCCTATACTGCCCCCTACACTGACGCTAAACTGATCCTATACTGTCCCCTACACTGACGCTAAACTGATCCTATACTGTCCCCTACACTGACGCTAAACTGATCCTATACTGCCCCCCACACTGACGCTAAACTGATCCTATACTGTCCCCTACACTGACGCTAAACTGATCCCATACTGTCCACTACACTGATGCTAAACTGATCCTATACTGTCCCCTACACTGACGCTAAACTGATCCTATACTGTCCCCTACACTGACGCTAAACTGATCCTATACTGTCCCCTACACTGACGCTAAACTGATCCTATACTGTCCCCCACACTGACGCTAAACTGATCCTATACTGTCCCCCACACTGACGCTAAACTGATCCTATACTGTCCCCTACACTGACGCTAAACTGATCCTATACTGTCCCCCACACTGACGCTAAACTGATCCTATACTGCCCCCCACACTGACGCTAAACTGATCCTATACTGTCCCCTACACTGACGCTAAACTGATCCTATACTGTCCCCTACACTGACGCTAAACTGATCCTATACTGTCCCCTACACTGACGCTAAACTGATCCTATACTGTCCACTACACTGACGCTAAACTGATCCTATACTGTCCCCTACACTGACGCTAAACTGATCCTATACTGTCCCCTACACTGACGCTAAACTGATCCTATACTGTCCCCTACACTGACGCTAAACTGATCCTATACTGTCCCCTACACTGACGCTAAACTGATCCTATACTGTCCCCCACACTGACGCTAAACTGATCCTATACTGTCCCCTACACTGACGCTAAACTGATCCTATACTGTCCCCTACACTGACGCTAAACTGATCCTATACTGTCCCCTACACTGACGCTAAACTGATCCTATACTGTCCCCTACACTGACGCTAAACTGATCCTATACTGTCCCCTACACTGACGCTAAACTGATCCTATACTGTCCCCCACACTGATGCTAAACTGATCCTATACTGTCCCCCACACTGACGCTAAACTGATCCTATACTGTCCCCTACACTGACGCTAAACTGATCCTATACTGTCCACTACACTGATGCTAAACTGATCCTATACTGTCCACTACACTGACGCTAAACTGATCCTATACTGTCCCCCACACTGACGCTAAACTGATCCTATACTGTCCCCCACACTGACGCTAAACTGATCCTATACTGTCCCCTACACTGACGCTAAACTGATCCTATACTGTCCACTACACTGACGCTAAACTGATCCTATACTGTCCCCCACACTGACGCTAAACTGATCCTATACTGTCCCCCACACTGACGCTAAACTGATCCTATACTGTCCCCCACACTGACGCTAAACTGATCCTATACTGTCCACTACACTGACGCTAAACTGATCCTATACTGTCCACTACACTGACGCTAAACTGATCCTATACTGTCCCCCACACTGACGCTAAACTGATCCTATACTGTCCCCCACACTGACGCTAAACTGATCCTATACTGTCCCCCACACTGACGCTAAACTGATCCTATACTGCCCACTTCACTGACGCTAAACTGATCCTATACTGTCCCCTACACTGACGCTAAACTGATCCTATACTGTCCCCCACACTGACGCTAAACTGATCCTATACTGCCCACTACACTGACGCTAAACTGATCCTATACTGTCCCCTACACTGACGCTAAACTGATCCTATACTGTCCCCCACACTGACGCTAAACTGATCCTATACTGTCCCCTACACTGACGCTAAACTGATCCTATACTGTCCCCTACACTGACGCTAAACTGATCCTATACATATATATGATTACTGGGGGAGTAGCGAACACATGGCCAGTCAGGAGATGGCAGAAGCCTTCCCATCAGTAGCCGCCATGTTCTTGCTGTTGTGCCTCAGTGCTGCCCCCCACAGACATATAATGAGATGTCGGTTTCTGACACTGTTGACCTCCTCCCTAATCTCTGCAGAGGAGATAAAGCATTTAGCAGGTCTGAAGACAGCGCTGCTGACAAGATGGATGACAGTGAGGTTTCTCAGACACATCTGCTGAGCAGATTCACCCAGACCCCAGCGGAACGCCCCCTGTGGAGCCCATCACCGCATCATCTGCTCAGAAACAGTAAGATTTTTAAAGGAGTTGTCCACAAATAAGGGCCTTTTCTTTCCCCAGAAAGAGCTCCACTCCCGTCCATGAGTTACGTCTGGTCCTGCAGCTCGTACGATGGTTGTCAGTCGGCATAACCTCCTGGTCTGGATGGTGTGGCCCTCCTGGACTGTGCACTGGGGCCATGAGCTGCTGCCGGCGCCTCCTGTAGCTTTACTACCAATGGAGAGACAGGAGATGAAGATGCGCCGTCTGGGCTGATGGTTTCCCTTTAGCCGACTCTAACATCTTTTTCTCGGTGTCAGGAAACATTTCAGTCGATGTGAACGGCACTGATCACAGAACGGCAATTTCACACCTGACTGGACCGAAGCTGAGTGCATAGAGCCTGGACGTAGAGGCAGGTGAGCGCACAGACTCCCCCCAACATCTGGGCGATAATACTAGAAACATCTGGTACTACAGAGATGAAGTGATGTGGCGGCCGGCGCTCATCTCACGTCTGCTGTGCAGCAATCTTCTGACCATGCAAGTCAATTACTGGTAAAGGAATGAAGGACTTGGAGCAGGACGATATTAGTAACATTGGATGAATGGTTGAGTAAAGTCAATACAACAGGGTAGCGATATTAGACTCACCGCCACCCAGATCGCAGTCCAATTGTCCTCCCGTCTGAATGCCGGCCAAACTCCACTTCTTGCGGAAGCCCCGTTGTGTCAGTGTGGTGATCCCTCGCGGAGTCAGATCGTTCACAATCCTCCACCTTCCTCAGGATAAAGCTGCAGAGAGATACCACTCGGTAACATACCGACCTCCAGATAGCGCGGTAAGTCAGAGGCAGAGAAAAAAACTAAGATATCACGCAGGGCGGCGAACGGAAGAAAGGGTCTTTCTTTTATTATACTTACAAACTTCAAATTCATAAAAGCATATTGATTTAAAAACAATTGGGTGACGTTCCTCGGCCCGAGCGGTTTCGCTTGGTTCGGCCCCGACTTACCGCGCTATCTGGAGGTCGGTATGTTACCGAGTGGTATCTATCTGCAGCTTTATCCTGAGGAAGGTGGAGGATTGTGAATGATCTGACTCCGCGAGGGATCACCACACTGACACGACGGGGCTTCCGTAAGAATTGGAGTTTGGCCGGCATTCAGACGGGAGGACAATTGGACTGCGATCTGGGTGGCGGTGAGTCTAATATCGCTACCCTGTTGTATTGACTTTACTCAACCATTCATCCAATGTTACTAATATCATCCTGCTCCAAGTCCAATTCCTTTATTCCTATTATTTAGGTCTCCCTGAACATGAGAGTGATTTTTCCGACTTGTTTTGTACTTGGGCGCCGTGTCCGGGGCATTATGCTGATTGCTGCAGCCCCAGAGCCGGGCGAGAGTATGTGGTATACTCCAGTCACATCCAAAGCTACAGTCACAATCCTGCTCCTAAATAATGCATTATATTACAGTCACATCCAGAGCTACAAGTACATATTTGCTCTGACATAATCAGACCCTCATGTCTCTCTGTCCCTCTTTTTGACCCAAGTCCCTCTGTCCCTCTTGGCTCCATAAATATCCCTCTTTTTGATCTGAGGTATTACTCCATTTACAATATTGATCCAGATTGTGTTTGTCTGCTTCCTATCTATATATTAGACCCCACCTTGTTTATTCTTTCTTTATTTGATGCAATTAGAATTTTTGAAATGTATATATTCAGATAATTTTTGCACTATTTCGTAAGAGAAAACTATTCAAGTGTATAAACAGGAAAAATGAATTTTTCATGCAATGAAACAAAAGTGTCCCTCTTTGAACGTCCGAAAAGTTGGGAGCTATGTATAATGCTTTATGCTACAGTCACATCCAAAACTAAAGTCTTAATCCTGCACTTAAATAATGGATTATATTGCAGTCACATCCAGAGCTACAATCACAATTCTGCTCTTACATAATGTCTGCAGGTAGGGGGTCTAGAATCCGTCAACTCTGTGCTGATAGGCACACCCTGTACTGTAAGCCGTGTACCGGGGTGGGCTCCCGGATACAGCAAAGTCACGAACGAGGAAAACAACCCCAACACCAGCTTTTGCAAAAACAAAATTTTACTAACACGTGGTAATAAACAACCACAAATGCTGAGAACATAAAATAAGTTTACATACACCCAGCCCAAAGGCTGAGACCCCTGTGTTGCACAGCACGGCGCCCCCTGATGGATGCCAGCGGAAATTTCCTGGTAATTTACCTACTGGCGGGCACAACTAAAACTGCCTCGCTGTACCTATTATTACCCTGAAAAAAACATGAACAATTGGTTGGGTGCTTTGTACGGGCTCGCCTGCGGTGCAACACAACAGTTCACAATCTTACCATGCTCTATATTATTCCCCCTCTCATAACTAGTCCAGTAGCACATGCCTGATTATTTCTCCTGATCAAAACACTTTACTGGAAGGAGTTCGTGGGGGTGTTTATCAGCTTTCAAATGTGCAATTTCCCTTTTAGTAATGGAGTCCTTGTAGTACAGTAGTAACACTTTAGACCTGACACAAATCAGAGACCCTAACTTTCTAACTTCAGGTCTGGTGTAAGTCGCTAGGCGCCAATACTGCAGTGTGATGCGTGCACAATCTTACCGACCCAGATCTGCTCTTTATCCACTGATGTCTCTGAACCGAACAACCAGTCTCTCCAGCAAACATGAGGTTCCACAGGGTATGTGTAATGACCGGCGTCACACACAGGGAGGGAAAAGGGAAAGCCCTGCCCAAGGGAGAGGGCAAGGTGGTGACCCCTAACTCACCTTGCGGCTGGCACCTGACTGCCCTGACGTCCCTAGACGGGTTCCTCACCCGTGCGGCGATCACGTGCCTAAACCCTGGCTTTCCCTAAAATGAGCCCTAGATAGGATCGCTAGTCCGCACCACTTTCACTAAGAGGGAAACACCAGGGAGAGGACAGACAAAACAGACAAACACATACACCCAGGTGGGTGACCACAATAGACCACAAAGGTCCAACAGGGATCCGGAGGGTAACGTTCTGGACCAACTACCAGAGAACGCAGCAACACAGCTCCAGAGGGTCAGTATAGATGTCCAGGCAGGAAGCTCCATATCTGGCAACCAGAGAAGTGTGAGAGGGGAATATAAGGAGGTTGGGAGTGCTGGACAAGGAACAGCTGAGGAGAAAGAGCTACGGATCCCTGAGTGAGCCAAAAGGGTTTACAAAGCAAACCCAGAAAGCTACCACAAGGAAATAGCCCTATCTTACATAGAGCGTGCAGCCAACCGCTGCGACTTCCTGACCCCGGGTATAACGGAGTCAGGCGTGGTTCTTGACACCCTCGTGACAGTATGCAGCTTGTTCCTTAGCTCTTGTCAGCCTTCCTGGAAACAATCCTCCTTTCCCCAGACAGGATTTGGGTCTTGGACAACGATCAGCTTCACTCAGCTGCAGCTGTGGTCACGGAGGAGGTCTTCTCCCTCCTGGATCCATTAGCTTCTCTGCTCACAGACAGTTCCTCAGCTCACTCCTAAGATGGCTGCTCCTTCTCCATCCTCTGAGAAAACCACACCTCTAATGAATACGGACATATATATGCAGTCAGTCAGCTGTGCCTGAGAAACAGCAGCATCTTGTGGCCAAACAGCAGAACGTCAGTCCAGAACATTTAATTTAATCCACACACAGTGTTCAAACAATGGGAGTTGTTTCTCAATCTCACAGTACTAAGCTAAGGAAGGACTAGCTGCAGTCTTCATCACAGGGGTCTGGCTTCATATTGGTTGAGGGTAGCATCTGGATTACACACGAGAGGAAGCTCCTTCATTTTGCATATTGTCAGTTATGCCAACCCGAGGAGCGCTGAAATCAAACCAGGGAGCGTTGGACGTAACCTGAGGAGCGCAGAACTCAAACACTTGTATAGGAACGGCTTCGGTGTAATTACACTGCTCACCTCTGCTGTTGTGATGGCGAGCAGTTAAACAATGAAGAGAAGGCAGCACTGGCACAGTGGGCGCCATCTCTTCAACCAGCTGATCGGTGGGGATGCCAGGTGTCGGACCATCACAGATCTGATATAACTTGGACAACTGCTTTAATATTTATCTGTACCATGTATGATCCTGCTTGCAGATATCGAGGGTAGCTACAGCTGAACCCTCATTAATAGTGAATTGGGACTGATATACATTGGTCCAGGGTTATTACGCTATCGTATGGCCAGCGCTTCTATGGCCGAGCAGCTTCTTGCAATAACACTTTAAATAATGAATGATTTCTGAGATCTCTGAACTAACAAGACATGATGAAAGAGCTGTAAAACAGACTCGGGTCCTCCCACTATTATGTTCATTATAATAGCATTATGTCTCAGGATTATTAACGAACCAAAATCAGCGAGTGATGAGTAATGGCTGCCTTACAGGCTTGCCTGTGATTCCTGAAATAATAGAGGCACATCTGACTCCGGGGATCTCTGTAATATATGCAGTGGCTGGGTTTGGGGTGGCCCCAACACTACGCTGGGTCCACCAGACACTGTTGAGGTGTCACCGCATGCTATCCGGAAGGGATGGTAAGACGTGGTACACCCCAATGGGAAGTAAGTCCAGAGAGTCAGGGTCTGCAGTAATCCAGAGTCCTTCTTTACTGGAAGAATTCAAATGCAAAACAATACAGGCGAGGCATACGGTGGCTTCTCCTGTCTCTTTCCGGGAAGAAGAAGGGGTTGATGCTGAGGAAAGGCCTGAGCTAGCTGTCCTTCTCTATCTCAGAAGGCTGGTACCCTGGTCAAAGACTGGAGGCCCACAGTCTGTAGCTCAGTAGTCCTGGTGGCTCCTTAGTCACAGTGCTGGTGACCCAGGGTTTGTGGCTCAGCGTCCCCATCTCAGCATCTTCTTATGGTCACTCAGTAGTCGGGCAGAGTCTTCCCCTCCAAGCACTGATTCCTAACTGCAGCACACTATGGGCTCTGACTGCTCTCCTTATATACAGTTTCTGGCTGAACTAGAACCTTCTAGTGGGGGATCGAGTGGAGAAGCTCAGCACAAACAGATACAATGTTACACTTTCCGTCTGTCATAAACTTACATTAGAGCCTCAATTATACTCAATGGCAATGACACAGCAAGTCTCCAGACATAATAACAGAACTAAAACCAGACATTTAAAAGGTCAGTAAGTCTGGTTTTAGTCCCAAACAAGTCTGGCTTTTTCCCTCCAAAACTTGCTCTTCTTTATATGTAATTTATTTTATTTTAAAGTTATTTCAAGGATATATACTGTGGAGTTACATCACTTCAAAATGAATAAATGTAAACATTTCTTTACCTAATGAAAAATAATATAAATATATCCATATCAAAAATAAAGTCATTAATACAAGAACAAATAAAATATGACAAACATGGTAAGGATACAGGATGGACGAAGGGAGGAAGGGGGTGGGGGGGGGGAAGGGAAAGGTGAACGGAAGAACAGGTAAAGGAAAAATAAAGGTTACCAGTCAAGATAACAATTTAGAAAACAGTTTAGAAATTGGTCTATGTACAGACCTCTTGGTATGACTATATAAGCTATAACAAATGCTCAATTAAACATTAATCACATAACAACATGTTTGCTTTTTCTGGTGTCAAATAAGTAGTCAATTTTTCCCAAATGTCCTCATATCTTTGTGTGTTATGGGCCAAAGTCCATCGCATTTTTTCAAAGCTCTATACTTTCTTGACCTCCAAGAACCATTCCTTCAGCGATGGGGGTTCTTTCTGCAGCCACTTCCTTGGTATTAATATCTAAGCCGCATTGAGGAGAAGCATACATAACTCAGACTTTATAGAAACATGACATACATCAAACCAATTGAACAAAATCAGATGTAGAGAAAATGTCGTTTTGGCTTGGAAAGTCTCATTGACAATTTTGTTTATCTCTTTCCAAAAAGGAACGAATAAAGGACAGTAATACCAAATATGAGCGTATGTCCCTATCTCAAAACTTGCTCTTCTTTAAAGCCTATAATAGCTGTGGAAAATAAATAGCTTCTCATTATTGGCTAGAAAGTCCCAAAAGTCTCTCAGTATTCCTTACCCATACCACAGAGCTTCACAAACACAGTGCAAATGAACAGGATATACTGTATATCACAACATATAAAAAGCAGTTCCACAGTATTAAAAAGTATTGTGATTGCAAGTTAACCCTTTAAAGTTAAATAAAGTAAGGAGTTGATGACTTTGCATAGGAGAAATTGGGGCAAATGTCCAAAAATGTCTAGACTTCAAAGTACCCTTGCTCCAGGGCAATACATATAATAAAAGTGCAAAAGCCTTAGATACCAGACACACACCTGACTCCGGGGTCTTTGTAATATAATAAACAGGGCGAGGAGAAGCCCGAGATACCGAACACACACCTGACTCCGGGGGTCTCTGTAATATAATAAACAGGGCGAGGAGAAGCCCGAGATACCGAACACACACCTGACTCCGGGGGTCTCTGTAATATAATAAACAGGACGAGGAGAAGTCTGAGATACCGGGCACACACCTGACTCTGGGGTCTTTGTAATATAATAAACAGGGCGAGGAGAAGCCCGAGATACCGAACACACACCTGACTCCGGGGGTCTCTGTAATATAATAAACAGGGCGAGGAGAAGCCTGAGATACCAGACACACACCTGACTCCGGGGTCTTTGTAATATAATAAACAGGGCGAGGAGAAGCCCGAGATACCGAACACACACCTGACTCCGGGGGTCTCTGTAATATAATAAACAGGGCGAGGAGAAGCCTGAGATACCGGACACACTCCTGACTCCGGGGGTCTCTGTAATATAATAAACAGGACGAGGAGAAGTCTGAGATACCGGGCACACACCTGACTCTGGGGTCTCTGTAATATAATAAACAGGGCGAGGAGAAGCCTGAGATACCAGACACACACCTGACTCCGGGGGTCTCTGTAATATAATAAACAGGGCGAGGAGAAGCCCGAGATTCCGGACACACACCTGACTCCGGGGGTCTCTGTAATATAATAAACAGGGCGAGGAGAAGCCTGAGATACCGGACACACTCCTGACTCCGGGGTTCTCTATAATATAATAAACAGGGCGAGGAGAAGCCTGAGATACCGGACACACACCTGACTCCGGGGGTCTCTGTAATATAATAAACAGGGAGAGGAGAAGTCTGAGATACCGGACACACTCCTGACTCCGGGGGTCTCTGTAATATAATAAACAGGACGAGGAGAAGTCTGAGATACCGAACACACTCCTGACTCCGGGGGTCTCTGTAATATAATAAACAGGGCGAGGAGAAGCCCGACATACCGGACACACACCTGACTCCGGGGGTCTCTGTAATATAATAAACAGGGCGAGGAGAAGCCTGAGATACCGGACACACACCTGACTCCGGGGGTCTCTGTAATATAATAAACAGGGCGAGGAGAAGCCCGACATACCGGACACACACCTGACTCCGGGGGTCTCTGTAATATAATAAACAGGGAGAGGAGAAGCCTGAGATACCGGACACACACCTGACTCCGGGGGTCTCTGTAATATAATAAACAGGGCGAGGAGAAGCCTGAGATACCGGACACACACCTGACTCCGGGGGTCTCTGTAATATAATAAACAGGGCGAGGAGAAGCCTGAGATACCGGACACACACCTGACTCCGGGGGTCTCTGTAATATAATAAACAGGGCGAGGAGAAGCCTGAGATACCGGACACACTCCTGACTCCGGGGGTCTCTGTAATATAATAAACAGGGCGAGGAGAAGCCTGAGATACCGGACACACACCTGACTCCGGGGGTCTCTGTAATATAATAAACAGGGCGAGGAGAAGCCTGAGATACCGGACACACTCCTGACTCCGGGGGTCTCTATAATATAATAAACAGGGCGAGGAGAAGCCTGAGATTCCGGACACACACCTGACTCCGGGGGTCTCTATAATATAATAAACAGGGCGAGGAGAAGCCTTAGATACCGGACACACTCCTGACTCCGGGGGTCTCTGTAATATAATAAACAGGGCGAGGAGAAGCCTTAGATACCGGACACACACCTGACTCCGGGGGTCTCTGTAATATAATAAACAGGGCGAGGAGAAGCCCGACATACCGGACACACACCTGACTCCGGGGGTCTCTGTAATATAATAAACAGGGCGAGGAGAAGCCTTAGATACCGGACACACTCCTGACTCCGGGGGTCTCTATAATATAATAAACAGGGCGAGGAGAAGCCTGAGATTCCGGACACACACCTGACTCCGGGGGTCTCTATAATATAATAAACAGGGCGAGGAGAAGCCTGAGATTCCGGACACACACCTGACTCCGGGGGTCTCTATAATATAATAAACAGGGCGAGGAGAAGCCTGAGATTCCGGACACACACCTGACTCCGGGGGTCTCTGTAATATAATAAACAGGGCGAGGAGAAGCCCGACATACCAGACACACACCTGACTCCGGGGGTCTCTGTAATATAATAAACAGGGAGAGGAGAAGCCCGACATACCGGACACACACCTGACTCCGGGGGTCTCTGTAATATAATAAACAGGGAGAGGAGAAGCCTGAGATTCCGGACACACACCTGACTCCGGGGGTCTCTGTAATATAATAAACAGGGCGAGGAGAAGCCTGAGATACCGGACACACACCTGACTCCGGGGGTCTCTATAATATAATAAACAGGGCGAGGAGAAGCCCGAGATACCGGACACACACCTGACTCCGGGGGTCTCTGTAATATAATAAACAGGGCGAGGAGAAGCCCGAGATACCGGACACACACCTGACTCCGGGGGTCTCTATAATATAATAAACAGGGCGAGGAGAAGCCTGAGATACCGGACACACACCTGACTCCGGGGGTCTCTGTAATATAATAAACAGGGAGAGGAGAAGCCTGAGATTCCGGACACACACCTGACTCCGGGGGTCTCTGTAATATAATAAACAGGGCGAGGAGAAGCCTGAGATACCGGACACACACCTGACTCCGGGGGTCTCTGTAATATAATAAACAGGGCGAGGAGAAGCCCGACATACCGGACACACACCTGACTCCGGGGGTCTCTATAATATAATAAACAGGGCGAGGAGAAGCCTGAGATACCGAACACACACCTGACTCCGGGGGTCTTTGTAATATAATAAACAGGGCGAGGAGAAGCCCGAGATACCGGACACACACCTGACTCCGGGGGTCTCTGTAATATAATAAACAGGGCGAGGAGAAGCCTGAGATACCGGACACACACCTGACTCCGGGGGTCTCTGTAATATAATAAACAGGGCGAGGAGAAGCCCGAGATACCGGACACACACCTGACTCCGGGGGTCTCTGTAATATAATAAACAGGGCGAGGAGAAGCCTGAGATACCGGACACACACCTGACTCCGGGGGTCTCTATAATATAATAAACAGGGCGAGGAGAAGCCTGAGATACCGGACACACACCTGACTCCGGGGGTCTCTATAATATAATAAACAGGGCGAGGAGAAGCCTGAGATACCGGACACACACCTGACTCCGGGGGTCTCTGTAATATAATAAACAGGGCGAGGAGAAGCCTGAGATTCCGGACACACACCTGACTCCGGGGGTCTCTGTAATATAATAAACAGGGCGAGGAGAAGCCTGAGATACTGGACACACACCTGACTCCGGGGGTCTCTGTAATATAATAAACAGGGCGAGGAGAAGCCCGAGATACCGGACACACACCTGACTCCGGGGGTCTCTATAATATAATAAACAGGGCGAGGAGAAGCCTGAGATACCGGACACACTCCTGACTCCGGGGGTCTCTGTAATATAATAAACAGGACGAGGAGAAGCCCGACATACCGGACACACACCTGACTCCGGGGGTCTCTATAATATAATAAACAGGGCGAGGAGAAGCCTGAGATACCGGACACACACCTGACTCCGGGGGTCTCTGTAATATAATAAACAGGGCGAGGAGAAGCCTGAGATACCGGACACACACCTGACTCCGGGGGTCTCTGTAATATAATAAACAGGGCGAGGAGAAGCCTGAGATACCGGACACACACCTGACTCCGGGGGTCTCTATAATATAATAAACAGGGCGAGGAGAAGCCTGAGATACCGGACACACACCTGACTCCGGGGGTCTCTGTAATATAATAAACAGGGCGAGGAGAAGCCTGAGATACCGGACACACACCTGACTCCGGGGGTCTCTGTAATATAATAAACAGGGCGAGGAGAAGCCTGAGATTCCGGACACACTCCTGACTCCGGGGGTCTCTATAATATAATAAACAGGGCGAGGAGAAGCCTGAGATACCGGACACACACCTGACTCCGGGGGTCTCTGTAATATAATAAACAGGGCGAGGAGAAGCCTGAGATACCGGACACACACCTGACTCCGGGGGTCTCTGTAATATAATAAACAGGGCGAGGAGAAGCCCGACATACCGGACACACTCCTGACTCCGGGGGTCTTTGTAATATAATAAACAGGGCGAGGAGAAGCCTGAGATACCGGACACACACCTGACTCCGGGGGTCTCTATAATATAATAAACAGGGCGAGGAGAAGCCCGACATACCGGACACACACCTGACTCCGGGGGTCTCTGTCATATAATAAACAGGGCGAGGAGAAGCCTGAGATTCCGGACACACACCTGACTCCGGGTGTCTCTGTAATATAATAAACAGGGCGAGGAGAAGCCTGAGATACCGGACACACACCTGACTCCGGGGGTCTCTGTAATATAATAAACAGGGCGAGGAGAAGCCCGAGATACCGGACACACACCTGACTCCGGGGGTCTCTGTAATATAATAAACAGGGCGAGGAGAAGCCTGAGATACCGGACACACACCTGACTCCGGGGGTCTCTGTAATATAATAAACAGGGCGAGGAGAAGCCTGAGATACCGGACACACACCTGACTCCGGGGGTCTCTGTAATATAATAAACAGGGCGAGGAGAAGCCTGAGATACCGGACACACACCTGACTCCGGGGGTCTCTGTAATATAATAAACAGGGCGAGGAGAAGCCTGAGATACCGGACACACACCTGACTCCGAGGGTCTCTATAATATAATAAACAGGGCGAGGAGAAGCCTGAGATACCGGACACACTCCTGACTCCGGGGGTCTCTGTAATATAATAAACAGGGCGAGGAGAAGCCTGAGATACCGGACACACACCTGACTCCGGGGGTCTCTGTAATATAATAAACAGGGCGAGGAGAAGCCTGAGATACCGGACACACTCCTGACTCCGGGGGTCTCTGTAATATAATAAACAGGGCGAGGAGAAGCCTGAGATACCGGACACACACCTGACTCCGGGGGTCTCTGTAATATAATAAACAGGGCGAGGAGAAGCCTGAGATACCGGACACACACCTGACTCCGGGGGTCTCTGTAATATAATAAACAGGGCGAGGAGAAGCCCGACATACCGGACACACACCTGACTCCGGGGGTCTCTGTAATATAATAAACAGGGCGAGGAGAAGCCTGAGATACCGGACACACTCCTGACTCCGGGGGTCTCTGTAATATAATAAACAGGGCGAGGAGAAGCCCGAGATACCGGACACACACCTGACTCCGGGGGTCTCTGTAATATAATAAACAGGGCGAGGAGAAGCCTGAGATACCGGACACACACCTGACTCCGGGGGTCTCTATAATATAATAAACAGGACGAGGAGAAGTCTGAGATTCCGGACACACACCTGACTCCGGGGGTCTCTATAATATAATAAACAGGGCGAGGAGAAGCCCGACATACCGGACACACACCTGACTCCGGGGGTCTCTGTAATATAATAAACAGGGCGAGGAGAAGCCTGAGATTCCGGACACACACCTGACTCCGGGGGTCTCTGTAATATAATAAACAGGGCGAGGAGAAGCCTGAGATACCGGACACACACCTGACTCCGGGGGTCTCTATAATATAATAAACAGGGCGAGGAGAAGCCTGAGATACCGGACACACTCCTGACTCCGGGGGTCTCTATAATATAATAAACAGGGCGAGGAGAAGCCTGAGATTCCGGACACACACCTGACTCCGGGGGTCTCTATAATATAATAAACAGGGCGAGGAGAAGCCTGAGATACCGGACACACACCTGACTCCGGGGGTCTCTGTAATATAATAAACAGGGCGAGGAGAAGCCTGAGATACCGGACACACTCCTGACTCCGGGGGTCTCTATAATATAATAAACAGGGCGAGGAGAAGCCTGAGATACCGGACACACTCCTGACTCCGGGGGTCTCTGTAATATAATAAACAGGGCGAGGAGAAGCCTGAGATACCGGACACACACCTGACTCCGGGGGTCTCTATAATATAATAAACAGGGCGAGGAGAAGCCTGAGATACCGGACACACTCCTGACTCCGGGGGTCTTTGTAATATAATAAACAGGGCGAGGAGAAGCCTGAGATACCGGACACACACCTGACTCCGGGGGTCTCTGTAATATAATAAACAGGGCGAGGAGAAGCCTGAGATACCGGACACACTCCTGACTCCGGGGGTCTCTGTAATATAATAAACAGGGCGAGGAGAAGCCTGAGATACCGGACACACACCTGACTCCGGGGGTCTCTGTAATATAATAAACAGGGCGAGGAGAAGCCCGACATACCGGACACACCTAACTCCGGGGGTCTCTGTAATATAATAAACAGGGCGAGAAGAAGCCTGAGATACCGGACACACACCTGACTCCGGGGGTCTCTGTAATAAATAAGGAGAGAAGAAGCCTGAGATTCCGGACACACACCTGACTCCGGGGGTCTCTGTAATATAATAAACAGGGCGAGGAGAAGCCTTAGATACCGGACACACACCTGACTCCGGGGGTCTCTGTAATATAATAAACAGGGCGAGGAGAAGCCTTAGATACCGGACACACACCTGACTCCGGGGGTCTCTGTAATATAATAAACAGGGCGAGGAGAAGCCTTAGATACCGGACACACTCCTGACTCCGGGGGTCTCTATAATATAATAAACAGGGAGAGGAGAAGCCTGAGATTCCGGACACACACCTGACTCCGGGGGTCTCTGTAATATAATAAACAGGGCGAGGAGAAGCCTGAGATACCGGACACACACCTGACTCCGGGGGTCTCTGTAATAAACAGGGCGAGGAGAAGCCCGAGATACCGGACACACTCCTGACTCCGGGGGTCTCTATAATATAATAAACAGGGCGAGGAGAAGCCTGAGATACCGGACACACACCTGACTCCGGGGTCTTTGTAATATAATAAACAGGGCGAGGAGAAGCCCGACATACCGGACACACACCTGACTCCGGGGGTCTCTGTAATATAATAAACAGGGCGAGGAGAAGCCCGAGATACCGGACACACACCTGACTCCGGGGGTCTCTGTAATATAATAAACAGGGCGAGGAGAAGCCTGAGATACCGGACACACACCTGACTCCGGGGGTCTCTGTAATATAATAAACAGGGCGAGGAGAAGCCTGAGATACCGGACACACACCTGACTCCGGGGGTCTCTGTAATATAATAAACAGGGCGAGGAGAAGCCCGACATACCGGACACACACCTGACTCCGGGGGTCTCTATAATATAATAAACAGGGCGAGGAGAAGCCTGAGATTCCGGACACACACCTGACTCCGGGGGTCTCTATAATATAATAAACAGGGCGAGGAGAAGCCTGAGATTCCGGACACACACCTGACTCCGGGGGTCTCTATAATATAATAAACAGGGCGAGGAGAAGCCTGAGATTCCGGACACACACCTGACTCCGGGGGTCTCTGTAATATAATAAACAGGGCGAGGAGAAGCCCGACATACCGGACACACACCTGACTCCGGGGGTCTCTGTAATATAATAAACAGGGAGAGGAGAAGCCCGACATACCGGACACACACCTGACTCCGGGGGTCTCTGTAATATAATAAACAGGGAGAGGAGAAGCCTGAGATTCCGGACACACACCTGACTCCGGGGGTCTCTGTAATATAATAAACAGGGCGAGGAGAAGCCTGAGATACCGGACACACACCTGACTCCGGGGGTCTCTATAATATAATAAACAGGGCGAGGAGAAGCCCGAGATACCGGACACACACCTGACTCCGGGGGTCTCTGTAATATAATAAACAGGGCGAGGAGAAGCCCGAGATACCGGACACACACCTGACTCCGGGGGTCTCTATAATATAATAAACAGGGCGAGGAGAAGCCTGAGATACCGGACACACACCTGACTCCGGGGGTCTCTGTAATATAATAAACAGGGAGAGGAGAAGCCTGAGATTCCGGACACACACCTGACTCCGGGGGTCTCTGTAATATAATAAACAGGGCGAGGAGAAGCCTGAGATACCGGACACACACCTGACTCCGGGGGTCTCTGTAATATAATAAACAGGGCGAGGAGAAGCCCGAGATACCGGACACACACCTGACTCCGGGGGTCTCTGTAATATAATAAACAGGGCGAGGAGAAGCCCGAGATACCGGACACACACCTGACTCCGGGGGTCTCTATAATATAATAAACAGGGCGAGGAGAAGCCTGAGATACCGGACACACTCCTGACTCCGGGGGTCTCTGTAATATAATAAACAGGGCGAGGAGAAGCCTGAGATACCGGACACACACCTGACTCCGGGGGTCTCTGTAATATAATAAACAGGGCGAGGAGAAGCCTGAGATACCGAACACACACCTGACTCCGGGGGTCTCTGTAATATAATAAACAGGGCGAGGAGAAGCCCGAGATACCGGACACACACCTGACTCCGGGGGTCTCTGTAATATAATAAACAGGGCGAGGAGAAGCCTGAGATACCGGACACACACCTGACTCCGGGGGTCTCTGTAATATAATAAACAGGGCGAGGAGAAGCCTGAGATACCGGACACACACCTGACTCCGGGGGTCTCTGTAATATAATAAACAGGGCGAGGAGAAGCCCTGAGATACCGGACACACACCTGACTCCGGGGGTCTCTGTAATATAATAAACAGGGCGAGGAGAAGCCTGAGATACCGGACACACACCTGACTCCGGGGGTCTCTGTAATATAATAAACAGGGCGAGGAGAAGCCCGAGATACCGGACACACACCTGACTCCGGGGGTCTCTGTAATATAATAAACAGGGCGAGGAGAAGCCTGAGATACCGGACACACACCTGACTCCGGGGGTCTCTGTAATATAATAAACAGGGCGAGGAGAAGCCTGAGATACCGGACACACACCTGACTCCGGGGGTCTCTGTAATATAATAAACAGGGCGAGGAGAAGCCTGAGATACCGGACACACACCTGACTCCGGGGGTCTCTATAATATAATAAACAGGGCGAGGAGAAGCCTGAGATACCGGACACACACCTGACTCCGGGGGTCTCTATAATATAATAAACAGGGCGAGGAGAAGCCTGAGATACCGGACACACACCTGACTCCGGGGGTCTCTGTAATATAATAAACAGGGCGAGGAGAAGCCTGAGATTCCGGACACACACCTGACTCCGGGGGTCTCTGTAATATAATAAACAGGGCGAGGAGAAGCCTGAGATACTGGACACACACCTGACTCCGGGGGTCTCTGTAATATAATAAACAGGGCGAGGAGAAGCCCGAGATACCGGACACACATCTGACTCCGGGGGTCTCTATAATATAATAAACAGGGCGAGGAGAAGCCTGAGATACCGGACACACTCCTGACTCCGGGGGTCTCTGTAATATAATAAACAGGACGAGGAGAAGCCCGACATACCGGACACACACCTGACTCCGGGGGTCTCTATAATATAATAAACAGGGCGAGGAGAAGCCTGAGATACCGGACACACACCTGACTCCGGGGGTCTCTGTAATATAATAAACAGGGCGAGGAGAAGCCTGAGATACCGGACACACACCTGACTCCGGGGGTCTCTGTAATATAATAAACAGGGCGAGGAGAAGCCTGAGATACCGGACACACACCTGACTCCGGGGGTCTCTATAATATAATAAACAGGGCGAGGAGAAGCCTGAGATACCGGACACACACCTGACTCCGGGGGTCTCTGTAATATAATAAACAGGGCGAGGAGAAGCCTGAGATACCGGACACACACCTGACTCCGGGGGTCTCTATAATATAATAAACAGGGCGAGGAGAAGCCCTGAGATACCGGACACACACCTGACTCCGGGGGTCTCTGTAATATAATAAACAGGGCGAGGAGAAGCCTGAGATACCGGACACACACCTGACTCCGGGGGTCTCTGTAATATAATAAACAGGGCGAGGAGAAGCCTGAGATACCGGACACACACCTGACTCCGGGGGTCTCTGTAATATAATAAACAGGGCGAGGAGAAGCCTGAGATACCGGACACACACCTGACTCCGGGGGTCTCTGTAATATAATAAACAGGGCGAGGAGAAGCCTGAGATACCGGACACACACCTGACTCCGGGGGTCTCTATAATATAATAAACAGGGCGAGGAGAAGCCTGAGATACCGGACACACACCTGACTCCGGGGGTCTCTGTAATATAATAAACAGGGCGAGGAGAAGCCTGAGATACCGGACACACACCTGACTCCGGGGGTCTCTGTAATATAATAAACAGGGCGAGGAGAAGCCTGAGATACCGGACACACACCTGACTCCGGGGGTCTCTGTAATATAATAAACAGGGCGAGGAGAAGCCTGAGATACCGGACACACACCTGACTCCGGGGGTCTCTGTAATATAATAAACAGGGCGAGGAGAAGCCTGAGATACCGGACACACACCTGACTCCGGGGGTCTCTGTAATATAATAAACAGGGCGAGGAGAAGCCTGAGATACCGGACACACACCTGACTCCGGGGGTCTCTGTAATATAATAAACAGGGCGAGGAGAAGCCCGACATACCGGACACACACCTGACTCCGGGGGTCTCTGTAATATAATAAACAGGGCGAGGAGAAGCCTGAGATACCGGACACACTCCTGACTCCGGGGGTCTCTGTAATATAATAAACAGGGCGAGGAGAAGCCTGAGATACCGGACACACACCTGACTCCGGGGGTCTCTGTAATATAATAAACAGGGCGAGGAGAAGCCTGAGATACCGGACACACACCTGACTCCGGGGGTCTCTATAATATAATAAACAGGACGAGGAGAAGTCTGAGATTCCGGACACACACCTGACTCCGGGGGTCTCTATAATATAATAAACAGGGCGAGGAGAAGCCCGACATACCGGACACACACCTGACTCCGGGGGTCTCTGTAATATAATAAACAGGGCGAGGAGAAGCCTGAGATACCGGACACACACCTGACTCCGGGGGTCTCTGTAATATAATAAACAGGGCGAGGAGAAGCCTGAGATACCGGACACACACCTGACTCCGGGGGTCTCTATAATATAATAAACAGGGCGAGGAGAAGCCTGAGATACCGGACACACTCCTGACTCCGGGGGTCTCTATAATATAATAAACAGGGCGAGGAGAAGCCTGAGATACCGGACACACACCTGACTCCGGGGGTCTCTGTAATATAATAAACAGGGCGAGGAGAAGCCTGAGATACCGGACACACTCCTGACTCCGGGGGTCTCTGTAATATAATAAACAGGGCGAGGAGAAGCCTGAGATACCGGACACACTCCTGACTCCGGGGGTCTCTGTAATATAATAAACAGGGCGAGGAGAAGCCTGAGATACCGGACACACACCTGACTCCGGGGGTCTCTGTAATATAATAAACAGGGCGAGGAGAAGCCGAGATACCGGACACACACCTGACTCCGGGGGTCTCTGTAATATAATAAACAGGGCGAGGAGAAGCCTGAGATACCGGACACACTCCTGACTCCGGGGGTCTCTGTAATATAATAAACAGGGCGAGGAGAAGCCTGAGATACCGGACACACACCTGACTCCGGGGGTCTCTGTAATATAATAACAGGGCGAGGAGAAGCCGAATACCGGACACACCTGACTCCGGGGGTCTCTGTAATATAATAAACAGGGCGAGGAGAAGCCTGACATACCGGACACACACCTGACTCCGGGGGTCTCTGTAATATAATACAGGGCGAGGAGAAGCCTGAGATACCGGACACACACCTGACTCCGGGGGTCTCTGTAATATAATAAACAGGGCGAGGAGAAGCCCGAGATACCGGACACACACCTGACTCCGGGGGTCTCTGTAATATAATAAACAGGGCGAGGAGAAGCCTGACATACCGGACACACACCTGACTCCGGGGGTCTCTGTAATATAATAAACAGGGCGAGGAGAAGCCTGAGATACCGGACACACACCTGACTCCGGGGGTCTCTGTAATATAATAAACAGGGCGAGGAGAAGCCTGAGATACCGGACACACACCTGACTCCGGGGGTCTCTGTAATATAATAAACAGGGCGAGGAGAAGCCTGAGATACCGGACACACACCTGACTCCGGGGGTCTCTGTAATATAATAAACAGGGCGAGGAGAAGCCTGAGATACCGGACACACACCTGACTCCGGGGGTCTCTGTAATATAATAAACAGGGCGAGGAGAAGCCTGAGATACCGGACACACACCTGACTCCGGGGGTCTCTGTAATATAATAAACAGGGCGAGGAGAAGCCTTAGATACCGGACACACACCTGACTCCGGGGGTCTCTGTAATATAATAAACAGGGAGAGGAGAAGCCTGAGATACCGGACACACACCTGACTCCGGGGGTCTCTGTAATATAATAAACAGGGCGAGGAGAAGCCTGAGATACCGGACACACACCTGACTCCGGGGGTCTCTGTAATAAACAGGGCGAGGAGAAGCCCGAGATACCGGACACACTCCTGACTCCGGGGGTCTCTGTAATATAATAAACAGGGCGAGGAGAAGCCTGAGATACCGGACACACACCTGACTCCGGGGGTCTCTATAATATAATAAACAGGGCGAGGAGAAGCCTGAGATACCGGACACACACCTGACTCCGGGGTCTTTGTAATATAATAAACAGGGCGAGGAGAAGCCCGACATACCGGACACACACCTGACTCCGGGGGTCTCTGTAATATAATAAACAGGGCGAGGAGAAGCCCGAGATACCGGACACACACCTGACTCCGGGGGTCTCTGTAATATAATAAATAGGGCGAGGAGAAGCCTGAGATACCGGACACACACCTGACTCCGGGGGTCTCTGTAATATAATAAACAGGGCGAGGAGAAGCCTGAGATACCGGACACACACCTGACTCCGGGGGTCTCTGTAATATAATAAACAGGGCGAGGAGAAGCCCGACATACCGGACACACTCCTGACTCCGGGGGTCTCTGTAATATAATAAACAGGGCGAGGAGAAGCCTGAGATACCGGACACACACCTGACTCCGGGGGTCTCTGTAATATAATAAACAGGGCGAGGAGAAGCCTGAGATACCGGACACACACCTGACTCCGGGGGTCTCTGTAATATAATAAACAGGGCGAGGAGAAGCCCGACATACCGGACACACACCTGACTCCGGGGGTCTCTATAATATAATAAACAGGGCGAGGAGAAGCCTGAGATACCGGGCACACACCTGACTCCGGGGGTCTCTGTAATAAACAGGGCGAGGAGAAGCCCGAGATACCGGACACACACCTGACTCCGGGGGTCTCTGTAATATAATAAACAGGGCGAGGAGAAGCCCGAGATACCGAACACACACCTGACTCCGGGGGTCTCTGTAATATAATAAACAGGGCGAGGAGAAGCCCGACATACCGGACACACACCTGACTCCGGGGGTCTCTGTAATATAATAAACAGGGCGAGGAGAAGCCTGAGATACCAGACACACACCTGACTCCGGGGGTCTCTGTAATATAATAAACAGGGCGAGGAGAAGCCTGAGATACCGGACACACACCTGACTCCGGGGGTCTCTGTAATATAATAAACAGGGCGAGGAGAAGCCTGAGATTCCGGACACACTCCTGACTCCGGGGGTCTCTGTAATATAATAAACAGGGCGAGGAGAAGCCTGAGATTCCGGACACACTCCTGACTCCGGGGGTCTCTATAATATAATAAACAGGGCGAGGAGAAGCCCGACATACCGGACACACACCTGACTCCGGGGGTCTCTATAATATAATAAACAGGGCGAGGAGAAGCCTGAGATACCGGACACACACCTGACTCCGGGGGTCTTTGTAATATAATAAACAGGGTGAGGAGAAGCCTTAGATACCGGACACACACCTGACTCCGGGGGTCTCTGTAATATAATAAACAGGGCGAGGAGAAGCCTGAGATACCGGACACACACCTGACTCCGGGGGTCTCTGTAATATAATAAACAGGGCGAGGAGAAGCCTGAGATACCGGACACACACCTGACTCCGGGGGTCTCTAGTAATATAATAAACAGGGCGAGGAGAAGCCTGAGATACCGGACACACACCTGACTCCGGGGGTCTCTGTAATATAATAAACAGGGCGAGGAGAAGCCTGAGATACCGGACACACACCTGACTCCGGGGGTCTCTGTAATATAATAAACAGGGCGAGGAGAAGCCTGAGATACCGGACACACACCTGACTCCGGGGGTCTCTGTAATATAATAAACAGGGCGAGGAGAAGCCTGAGATACCGAACACACACCTGACTCCGGGGGTCTCTGTAATATAATAAACAGGGCGAGGAGAAGCCTGAGATACCGGACACACACCTGACTCCGGGGGTCTCTGTAATATAATAAACAGGGCGAGGAGAAGCCCTGAGATACCGACACACACCTGACTCCGGGGGTCTCTGTAATATAATAAACAGGGCGAGGAGAAGCCCGAGATACCGAACACACACCTGACTCCGGGGGTCTCTGTAATATAATAAACAGGGCGAGGAGAAGCCCGACATACCGGACACACTCCTGACTCCGGGGGTCTCTGTAATATAATAAACAGGGCGAGGAGAAGCCTGAGATTCCGGACACACACCTGACTCCGGGGGTCTCTGTAATATAATAAACAGGGCGAGGAGAAGCCTGAGATTCCGGACACACACCTGACTTCGGGGGTTTCTGTAATATAATAAACAGGGAGAGGAGAAGCCTGAGATACCAGACACACACCTGACTCCGGGGGTCTCTGTAATATAATAAACAGGGCGAGGAGAAGCCTGAGATACCGGACACACACCTGACTCCGGGGGTCTCTGTAATATAATAAACAGGGCGAGGAGAAGCCTGAGATACCGGACACACACCTGACTCCGGGGGTCTCTGTAATATAATAAACAGGGCGAGGAGAAGCCCGAGATACCGGACACACATCTGACTCCGGGGGTCTCTGTAATATAATAAACAGGGCGAGGAGAAGCCCGAGATACCGAACACACACCTGACTCCGGGGGTCTCTGTAATATAATAAACAGGGCGAGGAGAAGCCTTAGATACCGGACACACACCTGACTCCGGGGGTCTCTGTAATATAATAAACAGGGCGAGGAGAAGCCCGAGATACCGAACACACACCTGACTCCGGGGGTCTCTGTAATATAATAAACAGGGCGAGGAGAAGCCTGAGATTCCGGACACACACCTGACTTCGGGGGTTTCTGTAATATAATAAACAGGGAGAGGAGAAGCCTGAGATTCCGGACACACACCTGACTCCGGGGGTCTCTATAATATAATAAACAGGGCGAGGAGAAGCCTGAGATACCGGACACACACCTGACTCCGGGGGTCTCTATAATATAATAAACAGGGCGAGGAGAAGCCTGAGATACCGGACACACACCTGACTCCGGGGGTCTCTGTAATATAATAAACAGGGCGAGGAGAAGCCTGAGATACCGGACACACTCCTGACTCCGGGGGTCTCTGTAATATAATAAACAGGGCGAGGAGAAGCCTGAGATACCGGACACACACCTGACTCCGGGGGTCTCTGTAATATAATAAACAGGGCGAGGAGAAGCCCGACATACCGGACACACACCTGACTCCGGGGGTCTCTGTAATATAATAAACAGGGAGAGGAGAAGCCTGAGATTCCGGACACACACCTGACTCCGGGGGTCTCTGTAATATAATAAATAGGGAGAGGAGAAGCCTGAGATACCGGACACACACCTGACTCCGGGGGTCTCTGTAATATAATAAACAGGGCGAGGAGAAGCCCGACATACCGGACACACACCTGACTTCGGGGGTTTCTGTAATATAATAAACAGGGAGAGGAGAAGCCCGAGATACCGAACACACACCTGACTCCGGGGGTCTCTGTAATATAATAAACAGGGCGAGGAGAAGCCCGAGATACCGGACACACACCTGACTCCGGGGGTCTCTGTAATATAATAAACAGGGCGAGGAGAAGCCTGACATACCGGACACACACCTGACTCCGGGGGTCTCTGTAATATAATAAACAGGGCGAGGAGAAGCCTGACATACCGGACACACACCTGACTCCGGGGGTCTCTGTAATATAATAAACAGGGCGAGGAGAAGCCTGAGATTCCGGACACACACCTGACTTCGGGGGTTTCTGTAATATAATAAACAGGGCGAGGAGAAGCCCGAGATTCCGGACACACACCTGACTCCGGGGGTCTCTATAATATAATAAACAGGGAGAGGAGAAGCCTGAGATACCGGACACACACCTGACTTCGGGGGTTTCTGTAATATAATAAACAGGGCGAGGAGAAGCCCGAGATACCGAACACACACCTGACTCCGGGGGTCTCTGTAATATAATAAACAGGGCGAGGAGAAGCCTGAGATACCGGACACACACCTGACTTCGGGGGTTTCTGTAATATAATAAACAGGGCGAGGAGAAGCCCGAGATACCGAACACACACCTGACTCCGGGGGTCTCTGTAATATAATAAACAGGGCGAGGAGAAGCCTGAGATACCGGACACACACCTGACTTCGGGGGTTTCTGTAATATAATAAACAGGGCGAGGAGAAGCCCGAGATACCGAACACACACCTGACTCCGGGGGTCTCTGTAATATAATAAACAGGACGAGGAGAAGCCCGACATACCGGACACACACCTGACTCCGGGGGTCTCTATAATATAATAAACAGGGCGAGGAGAAGCCCGAGATACCGGACACACACCTGACTCCGGGGGTCTCTGTAATATAATAAACAGGGCGAGGAGAAGCCTGAGATACCGGACACACACCTGACTCCGGGGGTCTCTGTAATATAATAAACAGGGCGAGGAGAAGCCTGAGATACCGGACACACACCTGACTCCGGGGGTCTCTATAATATAATAAACAGGGCGAGGAGAAGCCTGAGATACCGGACACACTCCTGACTCCGGGGGTCTCTGTAATATAATAAACAGGGCGAGGAGAAGCCTGAGATACCGGACACACACCTGACTCCGGGGGTCTCTGTAATATAATAAACAGGGCGAGGAGAAGCCTGAGATACCGGACACACACCTGACTCCGGGGGTCTCTGTAATATAATAAACAGGGCGAGGAGAAGCCTGAGATACCGGACACACACCTGACTCCGGGGGTCTCTGTAATATAATAAACAGGGCGAGGAGAAGCCTGAGATACCGGACACACACCTGACTCCGGGGGTCTCTGTAATATAATAAACAGGGCGAGGAGAAGCCTGAGATACCGGACACACACCTGACTCCGGGGGTCTCTGTAATATAATAAACAGGGCGAGGAGAAGCCTGAGATACCGGACACACACCTGACTTCGGGGGTTTCTGTAATATAATAAACAGGGCGAGGAGAAGCCCGAGATACCGAACACACACCTGACTCCGGGGGTCTCTGTAATATAATAAACAGGGCGAGGAGAAGCCTGAGATACCGGACACACACCTGACTTCGGGGGTTTCTGTAATATAATAAACAGGGCGAGGAGAAGCCCGAGATACCGAACACACACCTGACTCCGGGGGTCTCTGTAATATAATAAACAGGGCGAGGAGAAGCCTGAGATTCCGGACACACACCTGACTCCGGGGGTCTCTATAATATAATAAACAGGGCGAGGAGAAGCCTGAGATTCCGGACACACTCCTGACTCCGGGGGTCTCTATAATATAATAAACAGGGCGAGGAGAAGCCCGAGATACCGAACACACTCCTGACTTTGGGGGTCTCTATAATATAATAAACAGGGCGAGGAGAAGCCTGAGATTCCGGACACACTCCTGACTCCGGGGGTCTCTATAATATAATAAACAGGGCGAGGAGAAGCCTGAGATTCCGGACACACACCTGACTCCGGGGGTCTCTATAATATAATAAACAGGGCGAGGAGAAGCCTGAGATACCGGACACACACCTGACTCCGGGGGTCTCTGTAATATAATAAACAGGGCGAGGAGAAGCCCGAGATACCGAACACACACCTGACTCCGGGGGTCTCTGTAATATAATAAACAGGGCGAGGAGAAGCCCGACATACCGGACACACACCTGACTCCGGGGGTCTCTGTAATATAATAAACAGGGAGAGGAGAAGCCCGACATACCGGACACACTCCTGACTCCGGGGGTCTCTGTAATATAATAAACAGGGAGAGGAGAAGCCTGAGATACCGGACACACACCTGACTCCGGGGGTCTCTGTAATATAATAAACAGGGCGAGGAGAAGCCTGAGATTCCGGACACACACCTGACTCCGGGGGTCTCTGTAATATAATAAACAGGGCGAGGAGAAGCCCGAGATACCGGACACACACCTGACTCCGGGGGTCTCTGTAATATAATAAACAGGGCGAGGAGAAGCCTGAGATACCGGACACACACCTGACTCCGGGGGTCTCTGTAATATAATAAACAGGGAGAGGAGAAGCCCGAGATACCGAACACACACCTGACTCCGGGGGTCTCTGTAATATAATAAACAGGGCGAGGAGAAGCCTGAGATACCGGACACACACCTGACTCCGGGGGTCTCTGTAATATAATAAACAGGGCGAGGAGAAGCCTGAGATACCGGACACACACCTGACTCCGGGGGTCTCTGTAATATAATAAACAGGGCGAGGAGAAGCCTGAGATACCGGACACACACCTGACTCCGGGGGTCTCTATAATATAATAAACAGGGAGAGGAGAAGCCTTAGATACCGGACACACACCTGACTCCGGGGGTCTCTGTAATATAATAAACAGGGCGAGGAGAAGCCTGAGATACCGAACACACACCTGACTCCGGGGGTCTCTATAATATAATAAACAGGGCGAGGAGAAGCCTGAGATACCGGACACACACCTGACTCCGGGGGTCTCTGTAATATAATAAACAGGGCGAGGAGAAGCCTGAGATACCGGACACACTCCTGACTCCGGGGGTCTCTATAATATAATAAACAGGGCGAGGAGAAGCCTGAGATTCCGGACACACACCTGACTCCGGGGGTCTCTATAATATAATAAACAGGGCGAGGAGAAGCCTGAGATTCCGGACACACTCCTGACTCCGGGGGTCTCTATAATATAATAAACAGGGCGAGGAGAAGCCTGAGATACCGGACAAACACCTGACTCCGGGGGTCTCTATAATATAATAAACAGGGCGAGGAGAAGCCTGAGATACCGGACACACTCCTGACTCCGGGGGTCTCTGTAATATAATAAACAGGGCGAGGAGAAGCCTGAGATACCGGACACACACCTGACTCCGGGGGTCTCTATAATATAATAAACAGGGCGAGGAGAAGCCTGAGATACCGGACACACACCTGACTCCGGGGGTCTCTGTAATATAATAAACAGGGCGAGGAGAAGCCTGAGATACCGGACACACTCCTGACTCCGGGGGTCTCTATAATATAATAAACAGGGCGAGGAGAAGCCTGAGATTCCGGACACACTCCTGACTCCGGGGGTCTCTATAATATAATAAACAGGGTGAGGAGAAGCCTGAGATTCCGGACACACACCTGACTCCGGGGGTCTCTATAATATAATAAACAGGGCGAGGAGAAGCCCGAGATACCGAACACACACCTGACTCCGGGGGTCTCTGTAATATAATAAACAGGGCGAGGAGAAGCCTGAGATTCCGGACACACACCTGACTCCGGGGGTCTCTATAATATAATAAACAGGGCGAGGAGAAGCCTGAGATACCGGACAAACACCTGACTCCGGGGGTCTCTATAATATAATAAACAGGGCGAGGAGAAGCCTGAGATTCCGGACACACACCTGACTCCGGGGGTCTCTATAATATAATAAACAGGGCGAGGAGAAGCCTGAGATACCGGACACACACCTGACTCCGGGGGTCTCTATAATATAATAAACAGGGCGAGGAGAAGCCTGAGATACCGGACACACACCTCACTGTCCCCTTCAATATCCCCCTCTCTATCTACACTATCTAGCCCTTATAAGAATGCCCCCCCCCCCACATCCTAGTATAAAAGCTCCCCCAGCCGTCTAACTATTTTCCCCCAGGGCAGTTGCTCCCTCCCCATTGAGGTGCAGCCCATCCCTACTGTAGAGCCTTTAACCGACCGCGAATTCGGCCCAGTTCTCCATAAATCCAGGCGATGCGGGTTTTACAAAGCCTATGGTCGTGCTGAGGTAGTTCAGTGAAAGTTAAGTGACCCAGAAAACAATGATTCTGCAGTGTGGGCCCATTGTTGGCCTAGTAGGCTTTAATGATAACCTTAGATGATCACAAAGAAAATTAATGTTTTTTCTATGAAAAATTATCCGGCCGATCGCTTTTGGTCTGTTCACAATGAAGCAACGACCTTATCATCTGGGGTGTGCCAACATTGCCATTGTCAACACACTCATAGAGGTGGTCGCTTCATTGTGATACGCAAGCCCCTTCACCACAACAAGGTAACGATCACGAAGGGGAATCGACACATGTATGTGCCTTTTTTGTTTTTGCAGCCACAGTGCAGCACCAGAGGCCAGAAAAATTAGGCATGTACACATGCCTGAAAAATCAGGTATTGTTGTAGCAGCGGCCAGAAAAATTGATGTTTTCCAGGCAGAAAGTGCCCTAAAACATTGCGGCTTGAACCCTAGTTGGTGGCGGAGAAGTCACGCAAGTCATCCGGCATGCAGAGATAAAATACAGCAGCGTGTGGACCATTTTTAGCCCAAGGCAGCTCATCTCATCAGGCCTTTTTTAGTCAAATGCATCCCAAACTGTCAGTCCCTTCGGGATCCATGCCTCATTTATCTTAATAAAGGTGAGGTAATCTAGACTTTGTTGACCTAGGCGACTTCTCTTCTCAGTGACAATACCTCCTGCTGCACTGAAGGTCCTTTCTGACAGGACACTTGAAGCGGGGCAGGCCAGAAGTTCTATATCGCAAACTGGGATAGCTCAGGCCACAGGTCAAGCCTGCACACCCAGTAGTCAAGGGGTTCATCGCTCCTCAGAGTGTCGATATCTGCAGTTAAGGCGAGGTAGTCTGCTACCTGTCGTTCTCTGAGGGTGGACCCCAAAGGGCTGTGGCGATGCGTAGGACTTAAAAAGCTCTGCATGTCCTCCATCAACAAGGAGATCCGTTACATTTGGTGGCAAGCAGTGGGATGGCGTCCTAGTGAGAGGAGAAGCAGCTCGGAGACACCATTCGTGGATTTACTAAATTGAGGGCAACGCTAGTATCTGTACAGCGCCCCTGGCTACAGCAGGATGGAATCGGCTAGTCTTCGGACAGCGTTCTATGAGGAGGAGGAGGAGGCAGCCGCAGACTACAGGGATGCAGACAGAAAGGAAGTCTGGTATGATGCCCTGGAAAATGCCCAGTGGCGGCAAGGTGAGAGTCTCCCAAGTTATGAGCAGCGGCTACAGAAGCGTGTGGCGATGCAGATGGGTCTCTTGGGAGAGCAGCCCCTGGACGAGTGGGTAACAGCTCCAGAACCTGGTATGTAAGGAGCTTTGGCTAGAGGATGCTTACCAGGCCCTAAGGTGGCATGTCATTCAACATTCCCCCTGGATGGCTAAGCATGACAGACCAGAGGGTGAGGATTATGATGGACCTGGGTTACTATGGGATGCCTTGGAGGAGGACATTGATCTTGGCACCATGGAGGAGTCTAGGTTTTGGGACATCTACGACTACCGGATGGGCATGCATGTTTATGCTGACGGAAGGGAGGTGAGCAAAGACATGACCCACCTGGTAACAAGGGAGTGGGAGCTGGAGCAGACCTACCAACACCTGCTCAGCTCCATTCATCCCCAACCTACTCGACAAGCAGAGCCAGATCTGCCCTCCTACAACTGGGAAGACTTGCCGGCGATACCCCTGCTTCCCTACTAACTCCCAAAGTAGGGAACTTCATTGACTGGTTCTGGGAAGACCTCCCGATGGCAGGTAGAGATGGGACCGAGGTCTCTCCACCGGCCCTACAGAGATGCTGGGCAGTTGGCCCAGATCCCAAACGGCAGCCAGAGTTTCAGGGAGTTGAGACAGTTGGTCTGACTCCCCAGCAGCAGTGTGTTGTAAAGAGAGAAGAGACAACCGATCTCTCTCCCCAACCACAGGGGGACAGCACCCCTAACTCCGATGGTGCAGATGGGACCGCGGTCTCTGCACCAGGCCTACCGGGATGCTGGACGGCCTGTTCAGATCCCCCACCAACCCTGCAGGAATGCCAGGAGGAGGAGGTAAGCGATTCCTCCTCTCCACAGCCGATCTGCAACAAGGTCCTGGGGATAGGATTACCTGACCACATCCCAGCGGAAGAGCTGGCATCTGGGCAGAGCGCAGTCGGCCTCTGGCCTCCCCTATTCTCTTATCCAGAGCCTGACTCCCCACAGGCTACCCCAGCGGAAGAGCTGGCATCTGGGCAGAGCGCAGTTGGCCTCTGCCCTCCTCTATCCTCTTCTACAGAGGCTGACTTTCCACAGGCTACCCCAGCGGAAGCGCTGGCATCTGGGCAGAGCGCAGTCGGCCTCTGCCCTCCCCTATCCACTTCTCCAGAGCCGGACTTCCCACAGCCTACCCCAGCGGAAGAGCTGGCATCGGGGCAGAGCGCAGTTGGCCTCTGCCCACCAAGTACCTACAGCTCCAAGCTAGAGAGCAACAAGGAAGCAAGGACAGCTGGGGACATACAGAACAGAGCCAGGCCCCAAAATTCAACAGGTCCAGTATTAGGTTGTGGATGGACTGCCAGACTAACTCAGATACCGACCGGCATGAGGTCAGGTATCTGGTTAGTCTTCCCTGGGAGGGGGAGATGTGTGGCGAAACCAACCTCGCCACTGGGTTTCGGAGGGGCCTGGCTACCAGCCTCTTGCCTCAGGATTATGGCCCATACTGTCATGGTCTTACCTTCTTGCTGTTCTCCTTCGTTTGACATGTGCTGGCGGCCATCTTGGTTTCTGGGTTTCTTGTAGCCTTCCACCCTGCGGCTCCTCCTTCCCACTGGGAGGAGCTGGATGCCTAGCTCATATATATAGGGGGTCTGTGGCTTCAGTTCCTTGCTTGGTCCTCCTGTGTTCACATGCTTCTAAGACTGCTGCTGCTTCTGGTTCCTGATCCTGGCTTCGTCTGACTACCCTGCTGGTTCCTGATCCTGGCTTCGTCTGACTACCCTGCTGGTTCCTGATCCTGGCTTCGTCTGACTACCCTTCTGGTTCCTGATCTCTGGCCTCTCAAAGACTCTGCTTCGGTTTCACCATTCGTTTGGACTTTTGCTTTACAGCTTTATTTTCAATAAAGCCTTCTTATTTTCACTTATCTCTTGTTGTACGTCTGGTTCATGGTTCCGTGACACATACTAACTTTAAAGGAGAAGACAGACCGGCCGCACAGCTTAAATCTGTCTTTGGAATTGTATTTTATGTTATGCGAGGGTACCCAGATAGCTAATTTTATTGTATTCGTGTAGTCTGAGTGCCATTCACCTAATAATATGCACTCAGACTTGAGCAATCTGGGGATATGTCTGTGTTTACTGTAAGGGTTGTGACATTGTATGTTTAAATGGTGATTTCTGTCCTGTTGTCCCCACATGTGTATTGGCGATTTCCCTTTGTCTTGAGAGATAATTGAATTACTCCTCGGGTGTCTCCAGGGCAGAGAGGAGGAAACCATGATGCATTGTGGGGATGTAGTGTGCCTGTTTTATCCTTCATCATGTTGAGGCTGGTGTTTGGGTAACTGATCAACACTGGGGGATTGCTATACGCTGAAGATTTGCTATACTCCCCTGGCTTTACTACTAGCTCTTGTAAGAGCTGTTCCTGCTCTCTGGTTTTAGGAGAGGTTCACCCACTGGAGCCTGGAGCCTTGTCGTAGGTCCAGGGTGGGTAGGAGACGGTGAGACCTCAACCAAGCTTCGGCGGTTTGTGGGGTCTGCAGTGCGTACGGTGTCAAGTGGAGTGCTTGGAGTCCTCTGGAAGCACTAGGAGCATCTATCAACGGAGGTACCCGGTCGGGGTGCCAGGAGATCCGTTACACGTGCCTACACGGGGCTCTGACCACCACCCAGCAAAAACATGGCTTGTTCAACGCCGTCCTGAATACCCGATAAGAATATATCCTGACCTATATCGTTGAGATGCACCCCATCCGGCCTCATTAACGCCCGGTTGTCACCTTCGAGATTCGTGCGTTCACCGTACGCCTACACTTCTCTAAAGCCTCACCATCTCGGGCCCCATGCCAGACTACCCGAGGAACAATCTCTGACCACACTAACACCATTTCCCTAAAAAATTACGGAAAACGTTCAACGTCTGATCGCATAAGTGTCAATAGCTCAGCCACCCGCAAATGGCAAAGGTCATTGCCACCGGCGTGTATCAGCAAAATCACCGGACCTACCGAACGCAATCCAATATCAACCACCTCCGTGAGCAACTGAGACCACCTTAACCCACGAACTCCTCTCCAAAGGACATCCACGTTCCGGAATCCGAGATTGCACCCGCCAGGCCGACATTCTGCCCGCTGTGCAGCCCAGAACACGTAAGAGTGCCCAACTATCCACACCGTTGGACGCCCCGCACCTGAAAAGACAACATTGTTAGAAAAAGCCACCAACATGAAACACCCTCCAGCCGTAACAAGGCTAAAAATCGAAACATCTCTTATATTATCTTTCCTCTCTCTTTTATTTTAGATTTTTTTACAGCAACAATTCCGGCCGAACATAGCATCAAAGCAAAAAGAACGCCAGCGACCAATGCGCATAACCTCCGCTTCCGGCAAACCCGCTCTCGCCGCTTCCGTCGCTGCGCCAATGCGGAATGAATGAGTCCCAAATTCCTTCGGGACGGCCCCCACCTCCGCAAGACACCATCTAAAAACCGCCGAAAACTGAAACTTCGTCACCAGGGACCCATCCTGATGCGCAAAGAAATTGGCCCCCTCCAGTCGCTTGGCCCTAAATTCCGCCACCAAACGAACCGGACAGGCAACACCGGGAGCAGGAAGCAGGGGGATCCAGGCCCCATTACTGTATTGATCCGTTTTCGACCGTCGAACTCTAATTCCCAGGGCGTCATTTGCCAAAACCACGTCCTGCACTAACAAACCGCCCGGCTTCTTAAGAGATGGGGCAAACAATTCACCAACCCGCAGGGCCGCGAAGAAGGCGACGCTAAAACTGGCAGCAAAAAGGGATCCCTCATATGCAGATTTGCAAACGCCAGCGCAACTAATAACGAGCCTGCACAGCAAAGAAAAGGACACCGGCCGACGCGTGTCGCGAACCACATACTCCTTGCGCCAGCTTCGCATGGCCTGACGCACCACGAAGTGTTTCATCACGTCCAGCCATCCGCTTAATTTAAAAAAGAACGCTACACCGACAAACGTCGAAGGGCGACAGGGGCAGACTCCAAGCAACGTAAGACCAGGTGACGCAACAACGCCAGGACAGGAAGGGAAGAGGAGGACAGCCGGTTGATAACTTGTACAACCCCCAAATTGTCTGACCAAAAGCAAACATGTTTATTCGCTAACCTGTCCCCCCAAATCTCAACAGCGACAACAATAGGGAACAATTCTAACAATGTTAAATTTCTACAGTACGCGAAATCCGGCCACGACTCCGGCCACGGTGCCGCGCACCATTCGCTGCCCAAAATGGTATCAAAACCACAAGACCCGGCCGCATCCGACCACAATGACAACTCGGAACTCGGAATTTCCCTGGAAATATAACAAGTATGACCATTGTAAGCACTTAAAAAGGAGCGGCAAACACATAAATCCGCCTTAAGGGACTTAGTCAGTCGGATACGATGTTTCGGGAATGATACCCCTTTCGTGGCAAGCGAAAGTCGGCGAGAAAAAACGCGGCCCATAGGCATAACCCGACATGCGAAACAAAGCAACCCCAACAGGGATTGAAGCTGCTTGAGGGTAACCATTTGAACCGCCATAAAACCCTCAATCAACTTCAACAACCTGCCCAGCTTGTCACCGGGCAACCGGAAAACCATCCCGACAGTGTCAATTTCGATACCCAAAAAGGACAATCAAGTGACCGGGCCTTCGGTCTTATCAGCCGAGATGCGTACTCCAAACTGAGCCTTCCGTGCCAAGAAAACCGACAACAAGTAACAACAACCGTCCCCTGAGCCGGGCGCAACAAACAGGAAATCATCTAGATAATGTACTGTATAACGGATGACATACCCGATTCATAGCGCACAACCTATTCTAGGAAGGAACTGAATAACTCAAAATAGTGACACGAGATGGAACAGCCCATGGGTAGAAATGTGTCATAGTAAAACTGCCCCTCCCAGAAACCACCCAGTCAGGGCTGTCTTTAACAAGGGGCAAAAATGTCAGCTGCCCCGGGCCCAGTTGCTCCTGGGGGGCCCAAGGCAGCTGCCTCTTGAGCCCTGCTAGCCACTGCCCTGGGTGTCAGGCTGTCAGCCACACAGGGGGTGCTGCCATACCATGCCTGCCGACACTCCAGGCAGCGTACTGAAAGAGCTGTGATTCTCTAGGACCTTAGATGACATCATCACCATATGACCAGTAACCTAGCAATATTACTGGTCACATGGCTATGAGGTCATCAAGGTCCTACCAGGAGTGTTGCTGTAGAAGTTTGCCTTAACTGTGGAGCTTTTTTGTGAAGATTACATCAGAAAAAGGTGACAGGGGCTGTTATGCTAATATACTGTAAACTACTGTACAGTGGGGTGCGGTATAGTGTGGGGGCCTGTATACTGTGGGGGGCTGTATACTGTGGGGGGCCGTATACTGTGGGGGCCTGTATACTGTGGGGGCCTGTATACTGTGGGGGGCTGTATACTGTATACTGTGGGTGCTGTATATTGTGGAGTGCTATACTGCTGTACTGTATAGTGTGGGGGGCTGTATACTGTGGGTGCTGTATATTGTGGAGTGCTATACTGCTGTACTGTATACTGTGGGGGGGGGCTGTATACTGTGGGGGGCTGTATACTGTATACTCTGGGTGCTGTATATTGTGGAGTGCTATACTGCTGTACTGTATACTGTGGGGGGCTGTATACTGTGGGTGCTGTATATTGTGGAGTGCTATACTGCTGTACTGTATAGTGTGGGGGGCTGTATAGTGTATAGTTTGGGGTGCTGTATAGTGTGGGGGGCTGTATACTGTGGGTGATGTATATTGTGGAGTGCTATACTGCTGTACTGTATAGTGTGGGGGGCTGTATACTGTGGGTGCTGTATATTGTGGAGTGCTATACTGCTGTACTGTATACTGTGGGGGGCTGTACACTGTGGGTGCTGTATATTGTGGAGTGCTATACTGCTGTACTGTATACTGTGGGAGGCTGTATACTGTATACTGTGGGTGCTGTATATTGTGGAGTGCTATACTGCTGTACTGTATAGTGTGGGGGGCTGTATAGTGTATAGTTTGGGGTGCTGTATATGGTGAGGTGCTATACTGCTCTACTGTATACTGTGAGGTGTTGTATACTGTGGGGTGCTGTATACTGTGGGCTGCTATACTGCTCTACTATATACTGTGGGGTACTGTATAGTGTGGGGTGCTATACTGCATACTGTGTGGTGGTGTATACTATAGGGTGCTATACTGCATACTGTGGGTTGCTGTATACTATAGGGTGCTATACTGCATACTGTGGGGTGCTGGGGTGCACTGTAACACTATGGTGAGCCGAGCCCTGGTCTCCTTCCTGCAGAGCGGTGCCCACTTCCAGCCTGAGCCCTGCTGCCTAGAGCACTGATCCTGAGCCGCTGGAGTCTTCAGAACTGGAAGTATTTACAGTCATTCACTGGACTCTACCAGGGGTGTGGATTTTTTGTGTGTGTGTTGTGGTGGAGGGCGTGATTGCCTGCTAAGGTGTAAATTTTTGCCCAGGGTCCAATCAATATTAAAGACGGCCCTGCACCCAGTAAATGAAAACAATCGGGATGAACGGGAAGCAGCCTAAGGGCCGACTTAATATCGGACTTAGCTAGCAAAGCACCCTTACCTGCGTCCCTAACCAGAGAAACAGCTCTGTCAAAAGAAACATAAGAAACCGACGCCTCTTCCTGAAGAATAGCATCGTTAACTGAAGAACCCTTCAGGTGGGATAAATGATGAATCAAACGAAATTTCCCCGCTTCCTTCTTCGGAACCACTCCCCATGGTGAAACCCGTAGGTTATGAAACGGAAGAGAAGGAAACGGGCCTTAAATCCTACCCCGCCTCTACTTCCTTCATTAGCTTGTCCCTCAAAACTTCCGGGCTTTCCCGTGCTGACTTAAGATTGTCACTAAAAACAGGGGACCGATTAAGGACAAACGGGATGAAGAAACCAAACGAAAACCGGTAACGAATTTGGGCAGCTGCCTGTTTATCGGGGTACCTGTCTAACCACGGGGACATCGCGTCCACGCTCACCGGGGTCCTTGGAATCATTCGGGGCGGACATCTTGGGGAACCTGGCTGCCTGGAGGGAACACCTGATTCCAGCATGGGGGCCTCCACACACGGAGCACTCATGCTTATACTTGCATAATCCCGCGTACTTGCAGTTGCCTTCATTGAAAGGCCAACAGGCTCCCGGGCGTCTAACGGCCACCGGTACATGGGCATGGGCTGCACCAGCACCGCCGGCCGCACCTGGAAAGGGGGGTTGCCTCTGAGACAACATCAACTGCAACCACACGTCGGTCGCCTTGACCCCCCAACCCACTTCAGGCCGCAGCGCAAGGCGCCTCCTAAACTCCTCGTCATACCGCCACCAAATGCTGCCCCCATGGGCCTTGTATGCACTGTATACAGTATCCACATAAATAAACAACTCAGAGCACCGTTCCGGATTACGTTGGCCCATAATACACCCCAAAACCGAAAATGCCTGCAACCAGTTACCTATAGTTTTCGCCACCTTAGGCCGACGCTCATATGGCCTGTCTAACACCCGACGCTCCCTATCCACTGTATGCTGATCTATAGAAATAAGTGACCAAATGTCCACCTATTGATTGGACAAGATTTTTTCCCTAACTGCTTCCTCCACATGGGCACCCAGCGGGCTAACCCCACAGAAAAAGGATTCTTTATGGACACCCGCAGCTACAGGGGGGGCCACCACAGGGGTTATTGGAGAGGGAGAGTTCTGCAACCTATCTAACAAAGCCCGCATCAGCGACTCTATACTAGCAACAGACCCACCCTCCCCCCAAGCCCCAGCAAATTGAAACTCACCAACCGATGAATGAGGAACCACCGGAGAAGACGTCTCAGCAGGAACAGCTCGTACATCGACCACCGGATGAACCAGGCTTGGAGCCCTGGAATCACAGCTAGGCACCGGCCTCACCCGTCTACACCGCGAAGTTCTACCAGACTTCTCAGATGTGCCCGACGACCACTCCGAAGATGAGGGGGAATGCCACCTGGAGGATCTGGAGCGTCTGCGACTCCCATGAGCCCTGGAGCGGCGTCGGGACGGACGCCTGCGATGAGAGCGATCACCCCTTCGTCCATCAACCGACGAAGAGGGAGAGACAGACACCTCCCTGCGTCTCCTTTGCCTGGCTGCCGCGGGCACCGGTGGTGAAGGGGTGGGGGGTGGGGGATGGGGGGAGGGGGTGCGGATGTACCACTAGGGGCCGCCATAACACTACTCTCCGGTACCCTAGTAGGATCACCAGACACTGTTGCCGCCGCTAATATATTCAACCACTGCCCCTCATTACCAGGGGGAGGAGCTACAGCACCGCGCTGCGCCCGCCCATCATCCCCTCGCCCGGAGGAGCTGCCTGACCCAGCGCGCCACCCGGAGCCAGCAGGTAAGTGCCCCGTAACAAGGGACAGACCCTGGGAACAGCCAAGGTGAGAAACGGGGGCCGGGGGGCTATGGCCAAGACGTGCAGGGGGGCGGGAACGCCACGCGGACCGCCGGTCCCCCGCACAAGTCCCAGAGCTGCCGACAGAAGCCGAGAGCTCAGCAGCAGCAGCAGCAGGTATAGGGGCCGGATGAGTGGAAGGCAGAGGGGTATGCAGGCTGCCCAAAAATGATCGCAGCCATCCCTCTCCTTCCTCCTGAAATCGTGCCAGGAGGGACAGATCTCCCGCGGACATGGCAGTGGCAAGAGGTACCTGAATTAATGCTTCCACCGTCAAGAGGAAGTGACGGGAGCAAAACGGGAAATATATAACCGCTTACAGCACCGCCCCTTCTGCAGAGGGGAATCATGGGAAGGATCCCTGCTTAACCCCCTCCAAACCATTCTCCTCCCACCTTAATCCTAACCCCAAAACTTGGCCCTGAGGACAAGGGGGGGGGGGGGGGGTGTTAGGAGAGCCCCCCAGACTCTTAGCACCCTCCTTAAACAGTCGGGCGCTTGCCAGGAGGAGGATTACTTTCACCTCTTCCCCTGTTAGATTCCCGTTGTGCTGTGACATCACCCTTATACGCTGTGTAAAGCATACTTTTTAACTTGTTTTGAACTGCTGCATCCTTTCCGACTTCCGGTAATTCGGTAACATTTCATGCACTTTCTGCTTATACCGGGGGTCTAGTAGTGTGGCCACCCTGTACAGGTCGTTCTCCTTCAGCCTCTTTATACGAGGGTCCCTCAACAGGCACGACAGCATGAAAGACCCCATTTGCACAAGGTTGGATGCCGAGCTACTCATGTCCCGTTCCTCGTCCTCAGTGATCTCATTGAAGGTCATTAAATGACTTTTTGATCTGCAAGGTTCTGTGCCACCCGATATGAGTGGTGGGCAGTGGGCACAGTACAGTCTGTGGCCTGTGGCCTCTCACACACGGGCCGGCAACTGCAATATGTATATAGAAAAAATAAATAAAGGCAGACTGATGTACCAGCCCTGAAAAGGGCTTTTTGGGGTGCAGTCAGGACGCTGTCCTTACAGCAGAAGAGTCTTTGAGGACTGGAGTGGACACAGAACACGGCCTATTAATTCAGCAGCAGCAGCACTGTCCCTGCTCTCACTAACACTGCAGCTTCAGAATGAATCTAAGAGGGCTGCCGTCCTTGCTTTTTGATAGGGGGAGGGAGGGTCTGGGAGGGAGGGTCTGCTGCTGATTGGCTGGAATGTGTCTGCTGACTGTGAGGTACAGGGTCAAAGTTTGCTCAATGATGACGTATAGGGGGCGGACCGAACATCGCATATGTTCGCCCGCCGCGGCGAACGCGAACAAGCGATGTTCGCCGGGAACTGTTCGCCGGCGAATAGTTCGGGACATCTCTACTGATGAATACTATGGGGCCATTATTCATACTGGGGGACATTATGGAGCCATTATTCATACTGGGGGACATTATGGAGCCATTATTCATACTGGGAGACATTATGGAGCCATTATTCATACTGGGAGACATTATAGAGCCATTATTCATACTGGGAGACATTATAGAGCCATTATTCATACTGGGAGACATTATAGAGCCATTATTCATACTGGGAGACATTATGGAACCATTATTCATACTGGGGGACATTATAGAGCCATTATTATTACTGGGAGACTTTATGGAGTCATTATTTATACTGGGGGACATTATGGAGCCATTATTCATACTGGGAGACATTATAGAGCCATTATTCATACTGGGAGACATTATGGAGCCATTATTCATACTGGGAGACATTATAGAGCCATTATTCATACTTGGAGACGTTTTGGAGTCATTATTTATACTGGTGGACATTATGGAGCCATTATTCATACTGGGAGACTTTATGGAGTGATTATTCATACAGTGACCGGTATTAGGGCGTGTAAGAGCGATAACAGCAGATTTACTGCACCTGCCCCACATTCACACCTGAGACCTTGTAACACTAATGAGTCACATGACACTGGGGAGGGAACATGGCTGATTGGGGACCATTTGGCCATTGTCACTTAGGGGTGTCCTTACTTTTGTTGCCAACGGTTTAGACATTAATGGTTGTGTGTTGAGTTATTTTGAGGGCACACCCAGTTTGCACTGTTTCTAGCCATGGTGGAGTGAACCTGCGCATTGGGATGTGCTGATTGACCCCCTTTTTTTTGCAGTTGTACAGAGCTGGAGGTGCGTCTGACTCCTGGAGGTGCGGCTGACTCCTGAAGGTGCGGCTGACTCCTGGAGGTGCGTCTGACTCCTGGAGGTGCGTCTAACTCCTGGAGGTGCGGCTGACTCCTGGAGGTGTGTCTGACTCCTGGAGGTGCGTCTGACTCCTGAAGGTGCGGCTGACTCCTGGAGGTGCGTCTGACTCCTGGAGGTGCGTCTAACTCCTGGAGGTGTGTCTGACTCCTGGAGGTGCGTCTAACTCCTGGAGGTGCGGCTGACTCCTGGAGGTGTGTCTGACTCCTGGAGGTGCGTCTGACTCCTGGAGGTGCGTCTAACTCCTGGAGGTGTGTCTGACTCCTGGAGGTGCGGCTGGCTCCTGGAGGTGCGTCTGACTCCTGGAGGTGCGTCTGACTCCTGGAGGTGTGTCTGGCTCCTGGAGGTGCGGCTGGCTCCTGGAGGTGCGTCTAAAAAAAAAAATATCATCATTTTCCGCTAACTTGTGACAAAAAATAAAAAGTTCTATGAACTCACTATGCCCATCAGCGAATACCTTAGGGTGTCTACTTTCCGAAATAGGGGCATTTGTGGGGTGTTTGTACTCTCTGGCCTTTGTAGAACCTCAGGAAACATGACAGGTGCTCAGAAAGTCAGAGCTGCTTCAAAAAGCGGAAATTCACATTTTTGTACCATAGTTTGTAAACGCTATAACTTTTACCCAAACCATTTTTTTTTACCCAAACATTTTTTTTTTATCAAAGACATGTAGAACAATAAATTTAGAGAAAAATTTATATATGGATGTCGTTTTTATTGCAAAATTTTACACCTGAAAGTGAAAAATGTCATTTTTTTGCAAAAAAAATCGTTAAATTTCGATTAATAACAAAAAAAGTAAAAATGTCAGCAGCAATGAAATACCACCAAATGAAAGCTCTATTAGTGAGAAGAAAAGGAGGTAAAATTCATTTGGGTGGTAAGTTGCATGACCGAGCAATAAACGGTGAAAGTAGTGTAGGTCAGAAGTGTAAAAAGTGGCCTGGTCATTAAGGGGGTTTAAGCACTGGGGGCTGAGGTGGTTAAGCAAAAATACCCTACCATCAATTGGTTTATTTTTGATTTTTCCAATGTATTCTCTGAAAGTGGAGACCAGAAGTTACCTCCACATCGGGAGTATGATTGCCCCATCAACCTTATTCCTGGAGCTAGGTTGCCCAAGTCTCGGTTGTATAATCTTTCTGAACCCGAAAGAGTAGCCATGCGAGAGTGTATCACCGAGAGTTTGGCTAAAGGTCATATTAGACCATCCAAATCCCCAGTGGCTGCAGGGTTCTTCTTTGTTAAGAAAAAGGACGGAACTCTTAGGCCTCTTTCACACGGGCGTGGAGGAAAAATGTGCGGGTGCGTTCCGGGAACACCCGCGATTTTTCCGCGCGAGTGCAAAACATTGTAATGCGTTTTGCACTCGCGTGAGAAAAATCGCGTGTGTTTGGTACCCAAACCCGAACTTCTTCACAGAAGTTCGAGCTTGGGATCGGTGTTCTGTAAATAGTATTATTTTCCCTTATAACATGGTTATAAGGGAAAATAATAGCATTCTGAATACAGAATGCATAGTAAAACAGCGCTGGAGGGGTTAAAAAAAAATAATTTTTAACTCACCTTAGTCCACTTGTTCGCGGCCCGGCATCTCCTTCTGGCTTCATCTGATCTCTGTGCAGCAACAGGACCTGTGGTGACGTCATTCCGGTCATCACATGGTACGTCACATGATCTTTTACCATGGTGATTCACCATGGTAAAAGATCATGTGACGTACCATGTGATGACCGGAGTGACGTCATCAAAGGTCCTTGACCTATAATTAATGCTCACCACAGGTCCTATTCAGTAAAGGGGACAGAAGTGATACCGGGCTACGCGATCAAGTGGATTAAGGTGAGTTAAATTATTATTTATTTATTTTTAACCCCTCCAGCGCTATTGTACTTTGCATTCTGTATTCAGAATGCTATTATTTTCCCTTATAACCATGTTATAAGGGAAAATAATAATGATCGGGTCTCCATCCCGATCGTCTCCTAGCAACCGTGCGTGAAAATCGCACCGCATCCGCACTTGCTTGCGGATGCTTGCGATTTTCACGCAACCCCATTCATTTCTATGGGGCTTGTGTTACGTGAAAAACGCACAAAGAGGAGCATGCTGCGATTTTCACGCAACGCACAAGTGATGCGTGAAAATCACCGCTCATGTGAACAGCCCCATAGAAATGAATGGGTCAGGATTCCGTGCGGATGCAATGCGTTCACCTCCCGCAACGCATCCGCGCGGAAAACTCGCTCGTGTGATAGGGGCCTTAGGTCATGTTTGGACTTCCGTGAGCTTAATTGTATTACTGTCCGTGACCCTTACCCCCTTCCTTTGATCCCGGATTTGTTCAATCAGATTGTTGATGCCAAGGTCTTGGATTTGAGGGCGACATATAATCTGGTAAGAATCAAAGAGGGGGACGAATAGAAGATGGCCTTTAATACCCCTGAAGGTCATTTTGAGAATTTGGTCATGCCTTTTGGGTTGACCAATGCTCCTGCGATTTTCCAACATTTCATCAATTACATATTTCATCATCTAGTGGGCAGGTTTGTGGTGCTGCATCTGGATGATATTCTAATTTTTTCTCCTGACATGGAGACGCATCAGGATCATGTGAAATAAGTGTTACAGATCCTAAGGGAGAATATATTGTATGTTAAGATGGAGAAGTGTGTATTTGCAGTTCCGGAAGTGCAATTCCTGGGTTACTTACTCTCATCTTCAGGTTTTGTATGGATCCGGAGAAAGTCTGTGCTGTGTTGGGCTGGGATCGACCTGAAAATCTGAAAGCGCTCATGTGATTTTTGGGGTTCGCCAACTACTACTGTAAATTTATCTTGAATTACTCGACTGTTGTTAAACCATTAACAGATATGACTAGGTAAGGTGTGGATTAGAGTTGAGCGAACACCTGGATGTTCGGGTTTGAGAAGTTCGGCCGAACTTCCCGGAAATGTTCGGGTTCGGGATCCGAACCCGACCCGAACTTCGTCCCGAACCCGAACCCCATTGAAGTCAATGGGGACCCGAACTTTTCGGCACTAAAAAGGCTGTAAAACAGCCCAGGAAAGAGCTAGAGGGCTGCAAAAGGCAGCAACATGTAGGTAAATCCCCTGCAAACAAATGTGGATAGGGAAATGAATTAAAATAAAAATTAAAAAAATAAAAATGACCCAATATCAATTGGACAGAGGTCCCATAGCAGAGAATCTGGCTTCACGTCAGCAGAGAATCAGTCTCTTCATGTCATAGCAGAGAATCTGGCTTCATGTCAGCGCAGAATCAGTCTTCATGTCATAGCAGAGAATCAGGCTTCATGTCAGCAGAGAATCAGTCTTCATGTCATAGCAGAGAATCAGGCTTCACGTCACCCACCACTGGAACAGGCCACTGTCACACATTTAGGCCCAGGCACCCAGGCAGAGGAGAGAGGTCCCGTAACAGAGAATCTGGCCTGATGTCAGCACAGAATCAGTCTTCATGTCATAGCAGAGAATCAGGCTTCACGTCACCCACCACTGGAACAGGCTACTGTCACATATTTAGGCCCAGGCACCCAGGCAGAGGAGAGAGGTCCCGTAACAGAGAATCTGGCTTCATGTCAGCACAGAATCTGTCTTCATGTCATAGCAGAGAATCAGGCTTCACGTTACCCACCGCTGGAACAGGCCACTGTCACATATTTAGGCCCAGGCACCCAGACAGAGGAGAGAGGTCCCGTAACAGAGAATCTGGCCTTATGTCAGCACAGAATCAGTCTTCATGTCATAGCAGAGAATCAGGCTTCACGTCACCCACCACTGGAACAGGCCACTGTCACACATTAAGGCCCAGGTACCCAGGCAGAGGAGAGAGGTCCCGTAACAGAGAATCTGGCTTCATGTCAGCACAGAATCAGTCTTCATGTCATAGCAGAGAATCAGGCTTCACGTCACCCACCACTGGAACAGGCTACTGTCACATATTTAGGCCCAGGCACCCAGACAGAGGAGAGAGGTCCCGTAACAGAGAATCTGGCTTCATGTCAGCACAGAATCAGTCTTCATGTCATAGCAGAGAATCAGGCATCACGTCACCCACCACTGGAACAGGCCACTGTCACACATTAAGGCCCAGGTACCCAGGCAGAGGAGAGAGGTCCCGTAACAGAGAATCAGTCTCTTCATGCCATAGCAGAGAATCAGTCTTCATGTCATAGCAGAGAATCAGGCTTCACGTCACCCACCACTGGAACAGGCCACTGTCACACATTTAGGCCCAGGCACCCAGACAGAGGAGAGAGGTCCCGTAACAGAGAATCTGGCCTTATGTCAGCACAGAATCAGTCTTCATGTCATAGCAGAGAATCAGGCATCACGTCACCCACCACTGGAACAGGCCACTGTCACATATTTAGGCCCAGGCACCCAGGCAGAGGAGAGAGGTCCCGTAACAGAGAATCTGGCTTCATGTCAGCACAGAATCAGTCTTCATGTCATAGCAGAGAATCAGGCTTCATGTCACCCACCACTGGAACAGTCCATTGTCATATATTTAGGCCCCAGCACCCAGACAGAGGAGAGAGGTCCCATAACAGAGATTCAGGCATCATGTCAGCAGAGAATCAGTCTTCATGTCATAGCAGAGAATCAGGCTTCACGTCACCCACCACTGGAACAGGCCACTGTCACATATTTAGGCCCAGGCACCCAGGCAGAGGAGAGAGGTCCCATAACAGAGATTCAGGCTTCATGTCAGCAGAGAATCAGTCTTCATGTCATAGCAGAGAATCAGGCTTCACGTCACCCACCACTGGAACAGGCCACTGTCACATATTTAGGCCCAGGCACCCAGGCAGAGGAGAGAGGTCCCGTAACAGAGAATCTGGCTTCATGTCAGCACAGAATCAGTCTTCATGTCATAGCAGAGAATCAGGCTTCACGTCACCCACCACTGGAACAGGCCACTGTCACATATTTAGGCCCAGGCACCCAGGCAGAGGAGAGAGGTCCCATAACAGAGATTCAGGCTTCATGTCAGCAGAGAATCAGTCTTCATGTCATAGCAGAGAATCAGGCTTCACGTCACCCACCACTGGAACAGGCCACTGTCACACATTTAGGCCCAGGCACCCAAAAAGAGGAGAGAGGTCCCGTAACAGAGAATCTGGCTTCATGTCATAGCAGAGAATCATGCTTCATGTCAGAGCAGAGAATCAGGCTTCATGTCAGCAGAGAATCAGTCTTCATGTCATAGCAGAGAATCAGGCTTCACGTCCCCCACCACTGGAACAGGCCACTGTCACACATTTAGGCCCAGGCACCCAGGCAGAGGAGAGAGGTCCCGTAACAGAGAATCTGGCATCATGTCAGCACAGAATCAGTCTTCATGTCATAGCAGAGAATCAGGCTTCACGTCATCCACCACTGGAACAGGCCACTGTCACATATTTAGGCCCAGGCACCCAGACAGAGGAGAGAGGTCCCATAACAGAGATTCAGGCTTCATGTCAGCAGAGAATCAGTCTTCATGTCATAGCAGAGAATCAGGCTTCACGTTACCTACCACTGGAACAGGCCACTGTCACACATTCAGGCCCAGGCACCCAGGCAGAGGAGAGAGGTCCCATAACAGAGATTCAGGCTTCATGTCAGCAGAGAATCAGTCTTCATGTCATAGCAGAGAATCAGGCTTTACGTCACCCACCACTGGAACAGGCCACTGTCACATATTTAGGCCCCGGCACCCAGACAGAGGAGAGAGGTCCCGTAACAGAGAATCTGGCTTCATGTCATAGCAGAGAATCATGCTTCATGTCATAGCAGAGAATCAGGCTTCATGTCAGCAGAGAATCAGTCTTCATGTCATAGCAGAGAATCAGGCTTCACGTCACCCACCACTGGAACAGTCCATTGTCCTTATATTTAGGCCCCGGCACCCAGACAGAGGAGAGAGGTCCCATAACAGAGATTCAGGCTTCATGTCAGCAGAGAATCAGTCTTCATGTCATAGCAGAGAATCAGGCTTCACGTCCCCCACCACTGGAACAGGCCACTGTCACACATTTAGGCCCAGGCACCCAGGCAGAGGAGAGAGGTCCCATAACAGAGATTCAGGCTTCATGTCAGCAGAGAATCAGTCTTCATGTCATAGCAGAGAATCAGGCTTTACGTCACCCACCACTGGAACAGGCCACTGTCACATATTTAGGCCCCGGCACCCAGACAGAGGAGAGAGGTCCCGTAACAGAGAATCTGGCTTCATATCAGCAGAGAATCAGTCTTCATGTCATAGCAGAGAATCAGGCTTCACGTCACCCACCACTGGAACAGTCCATTGTCACATATTTAGGCCCCGGCACCCAGACAGAGGAGAGAGGTCTCGTAACAGAGAATCTGGCTTCATGTCAGCACAGAATCAGTCTTCATGTCATAGCAGAGAATCAGGCTTCACGTCACCCACCACTGGAACAGGCCACTGTCACATATTTAGGCCCAGGCACCCAGACAGAGGAGAGAGGTCCCGTAACAGAGATTCAGGTTTCATGTCAGCACAGAATCTGTCTTCATGTCATAGCAGAGAATCAGGCTTCACGTCACCCACCACTGGAACAGGCCACTGTCGCATATTTAGGCCCAGGCACCCAGACAGAGGAGAGAGGTCCCATAACAGAGATTCAGGCTTCATGTCAGCAGAGAATCAGTCTTCATGTCATAGCAGAGAATCAGGTTTCACGTTACCCACCACTGGAACAGGCCACTGTCACATATTTAGGCCCAGGCACCCAGACAGAGGAGAGAGGTCCCGTAACAGAGAATCTGGCTTCATGTCATAGCAGAGAATCATGCTTCATGTCAGCAGAGAATCATTCTTCATGTCATAGCAGAGAATCAGGCTTCACGTCACCCACCACTGGAACAGGCCACTGTCACACATTTAGGCCCAGGCACCCAGGCAGAGGAGAGAGGTCCCATAACAGAGATTCAGGCTTCATGTCAGCAGAGAATCAGTCTTCATGTCATAGCAGAGAATCAGGCTTTACGTCACCCACCACTGGAACAGGCCACTGTCACATATTTAGGCCCCGGCACCCAGACAGAGGAGAGAGGTCCCGTAACAGAGAATCTGGCTTCATATCAGCAGAGAATCAGTCTTCATGTCATAGCAGAGAATCAGGCTTCACGTCACCCACCACTGGAACAGTCCATTGTCACATATTTAGGCCCCGGCACCCAGACAGAGGAGAGAGGTCTCGTAACAGAGAATCTGGCTTCATGTCAGCACAGAATCTGTCTTCATGTCATAGCAGAGAATCAGGCTTCACGTCACCCACCACTGGAACAGGCCACTGTCACATATTTAGGCCCAGGCACCCAGACAGAGGAGAGAGGTCCCGTAACAGAGATTCAGGTTTCATGTCAGCACAGAATCTGTCTTCATGTCATAGCAGAGAATCAGGCTTCACGTCACCCACCACTGGAACAGGCCACTGTCGCATATTTAGGCCCAGGCACCCAGACAGAGGAGAGAGGTCCCATAACAGAGATTCAGGCTTCATGTCAGCAGAGAATCAGTCTTCATGTCATAGCAGAGAATCAGGTTTCACGTTACCCACCACTGGAACAGGCCACTGTCACATATTTAGGCCCAGGCACCCAGACAGAGGAGAGAGGTCCCGTAACAGAGAATCTGGCTTCATGTCATAGCAGAGAATCATGCTTCATGTCAGCAGAGAATCATTCTTCATGTCATAGCAGAGAATCAGGCTTCACGTCACCCACCACTGGAACAGGCCACTGTCACACATTTAGGCCCAGGCACCCAGGCAGAGGAGAGAGGTCCCATAACAGAGATTCAGGCTTCATGTCAGCGCAGAATCTGTCTTCATGTCATAGCAGAGAATCAGGCTTCACGTCACCCACCACTGGAACAGGCCACTGTCACATATTTAGGCCCCGGCACCCAGACAGAGGAGAGAGGTCCCGTAACAGAGAATCTGGCTTCATGTCAACAGAGAATCAGTCTTCATGTCATAGCAGAGAATCAGGCTTCACGTCACCCACCACTGGAACAGGCCACTGTCACATATTTAGGCCCCGGCACCCAGACAGAGGAGAGAGGTCCCGTAACAGAGAATCTGGCTTCATGTCAGCACAGAATCTGTCTTCATGTCATAGCAGAGAATCAGGCTTCACGTCACCCACCACTGGAACAGGCCACTGTCACATATTTAGGCCCCGGCACCCAGACAGAGGAGAGAGGTCCCGTAGCAGAGAATCTGGCCTTATGTCAGCACAGAATCAGTCTTCATGTCATAGCAGAGAATCAGGCTTCACGTCACCCACCACTGGAACAGGCCACTGTCACACATTTAGGCCCCGGCACCCAGACAGAGGAGAGAGGTCCCGTAGCAGAGAATCTGGCCTTATGTCAGCACAGAATCAGTCTTCATGTCATAGCAGAGAATCAGGCTTCATGTCACCCACCACTGGAACAGGCCACTGTCACACATTTAGGCCCCGGCACCCAGACAGAGGAGAGGTTCATTCAACTTTGGGTTGCCCCGCAATATAATGGTAAAATGAAAATAAAAATAGTATTGAATGAGGAAGTGCCCTGGAGTAGAATAATAGAGGAGAGAGGTCCCGTAACAGAGAATCTGGCTTCATGTCATAGCAGAGAATCATGCTTCATGTCAGCAGAGAATCATTCTTCATGTCATAGCAGAGAATCAGGCTTCACGTCACCCACCACTGGAACAGGCCACTGTCACACATTTAGGCCCAGGCACCCAGGCAGAGGAGAGAGGTCCCATAACAGAGATTCAGGCTTCATGTCAGCGCAGAATCTGTCTTCATGTCATAGCAGAGAATCAGGCTTCACGTCACCCACCACTGGAACAGGCCACTGTCACATATTTAGGCCCCGGCACCCAGACAGAGGAGAGAGGTCCCGTAACAGAGAATCTGGCTTCATGTCAACAGAGAATCAGTCTTCATGTCATAGCAGAGAATCAGGCTTCACGTCACCCACCACTGGAACAGGCCACTGTCACATATTTAGGCCCCGGCACCCAGACAGAGGAGAGAGGTCCCGTAACAGAGAATCTGGCTTCATGTCAGCACAGAATCTGTCTTCATGTCATAGCAGAGAATCAGGCTTCACGTCACCCACCACTGGAACAGGCCACTGTCACATATTTAGGCCCCGGCACCCAGACAGAGGAGAGAGGTCCCGTAGCAGAGAATCTGGCCTTATGTCAGCACAGAATCAGTCTTCATGTCATAGCAGAGAATCAGGCTTCACGTCACCCACCACTGGAACAGGCCACTGTCACACATTTAGGCCCCGGCACCCAGACAGAGGAGAGAGGTCCCGTAACAGAGAATCTGGCTTCATGTCAGCGCAGAATCAGTCTTCATGTCATAGCAGAGAATCAGGCTTCACGTCACCCACCACTGGAACAGGCCACTGTCACACATTTAGGCCCAGGCACCCAGGCAGAGGAGAGGTTCATTCAACTTTGGGTTGCCCCGCAATATAATGGTAAAATGAAAATAAAAATAGTATTGAATGAGGAAGTGCCCTGGAGTAGAATAATATATGGTTAAGGGGAGGTAGTTAATATCTAATCTGCACAAGGGATGGACAGGTCCTGTGGGATCCATGCCTGGTTCATTTTTATGAACGTCAGCTTGTCCACATTGGCTGTAGACAGGCGGCTGCGTTTGTCTGTAATGACGCCCCCTGCCATGCTGAATACACGTTCAGACAAAACGCTGGCCGCCGGGCAGGCCAGCACCTCCAAGGCATAAAAGGCTAGCTCTGGCCACGTGGAAAATTTGGAGACCCAGAAGTTGAATGGGGCCGAACCATCAGTCAGTACGTGGAGGGGTGTGCACAGGTACTGTTCCACCATGTTAGTGAAATGTTGCCTCCTGCTAACACGTTCCGTATCAGGTGGTGGTGCAGTTAGCTGTGGCGTGTTGACAAAACTTTTCCACATCTCTGCCATGCTAACCCTGCCCTCAGAGGAGCTGGCCGTGACACAGCTGCGTTGGCGACCTCTTGCTCCTCCTCTGCCTTCGCCTTGGGCTTCCACTTGTTCCCCTGTGACATTTGGGAATGCTCTCAGTAGCGCGTCTACCAACGTGCGCTTGTACTCGCGCATCTTCCTATCACGCTCCAGTGTAGGAAGTAAGGTGGGCACATTGTCTTTGTACCGGGGATCCAGCAGGGTGGCAACCCAGTAGTCCGCACACGTTAAAATGTGGGCAACTCTGCTGTCGTTGCGCAGGCACTGCAGCATGTAGTCGCTCATGTGTGCCAGGCTGCCCAGAGGTAAGGACAAGCTGTCCTCTGTGGGAGGCGTATCGTCATCGTCCTGAGTTTCCCCCCAGCCACGCACCAGTGATGGGCCCGAGCTGCGTTGGGTGCCACCCCGCTGTGAACCTGCTTCATCCTCATCCTCCTCCACCTCCTCCTCATCCTCGTCCTCCAGTAGTGGGCCCTGTCTGGCCACATTTGTACCTGGCCTCTGCTGTTGCAAAAAACCTCCCTCTGAGTCACTTCGAAGAGACTGGCCTTAAAGTGCTAAAAATGACCCCTCTTCCTCCTCCTCCTCCTGGGCCACCTCCTCTTCCATCATCGCCCTAAGTGTTTTCTCAAGGAGACATAGAAGTGGTATTGTAACGCTGATAACGGCGTCATCGCCACTGGCCATGTTGGTGGAGTACTCGAAACAGTGCAACAGGGCACACAGGTCTCGCATGGAGGCCCAGTCATTGGTGGTAAAGTGGTGCTGTTCCGCAGTGCGACTGACCCATGCGTGCTGCAGCTGAAACTCCACTATGGCCTGCTGCTGCTCGCACAGTCTGTCCAGCATGTGCAAGGTGGAGTTCCACCTGGTGGGCACGTCGCATATGAGGCGGTGAGCGGGAAGGCCGAAGTTACGCTGTAGCGCAGACAGGCGAGCAGCGGCAGGGTGTGAACGCCGGAAGCGTGAACAGACGGCCCGCACTTTATGCAGCAGCTCTGACATGTCGGGGTAGTTGCGAATGAACTTCTGCACCACCAAATTCAGCACATGTCCCAGGCAAGTGATGTGCGTCAAACCGGCTAGTCCCAGAGCTGCGACGAGATTTCGCCCATTATCGCACACCACCAGGCCGGGCTTGAGGCTCACCGGCAGCAACCACTCGTCGGTCTGTTGTTCTATACCCCCCCACAACTCCTGTGCGGTGTGGGGCCTGTCCCCCAAACATATGAGTTTCAGAACGGCCTGCTGACGTTTACCCCGGGCTGTGCTGAAGTTGGTGGTGAAGGTGTGTGGCTGACCGGATGAGCTGGTGGAAGCAGTGGAGGAGGAAGCTGAGTAGGAGGAGGAGGAGACAGGAGGCAAAGAATGTTGCCCTGCGATCCTTGGCGGCGGAAGGACGTGCGCCAAACAGCTCTCCGCCTGGGGCCCAGCCGCCACTACATTTACCCAGTGTGCAGTTAGGGAGATATAGCGTCCCTGGCCGTGCTTACTGGTCCACGTATCTGTGGTTAGGTGGACCTTGCCACAGATGGCGTTGCGCAGTGCACACTTGATTTTATCGGATACTTGGTTGTGCAGGGAGGGCACTGCTCTCTTGGAGAAGTAGTGGCGGCTGGGAACAACATACTGTGGGACAGCAAGCGACATGAGCTGTTTGAAGCTGTCCGTCTCCACCAGCCTGAATGACAGCATTTCATAGGCCAGTAGTTTAGAAATGCTGGCATTCAGGGCCAGGGATCGAGGGTGGCTAGGTGGGAATTTACGCTTTCTCTCAAATGTTTGTGAGATGGAGAGCTGAACGCTGCCATGTGACATGGTTGAGATACTTGGTGACGCAGGTGGTGGTGTTGGTGGTACATCCCATGTTTGCTGGGCGGCAGGTGCCAACGTTCCTCCAGAGGAAGAGGCCGAGGCGGCGGCAGCAGCAGAAGAGGCCGAGGCGGCAGCAGCAGCAGAAGAGGCCGAGGCGGCGGCAGCAGCAGAAGAGGCCGAGGCGGCAGCAGCAGAAGAGGTAGCAGGGGGAGCCTGAGTGAGTTCCTTGTTTTTAAGGTGTTTACTCCACTGCAGTTCATGCTTTGCATGCAGGTGCCTGGTCATGCAGGTTGTGCTAAGGTTCAGAACGTTAATGCCTCGCTTCAGGCTCTGATGGCACAGCGTGCAAACCACTCGGGTCTTGTCGTCAGCACATTGTTTGAAGAAGTGCCATGCCAGGGAACTCCTTGAAGCTGCCTTTGGGGTGCTCGGTCCCAGATGGCGGTGGCCAGTAGCAGGCGGAGTCTCTTGGCGGCGGGTGTTCTGATTTTGCCCACTGCTCCCTCTTTTGCTACGCTGTTGGCTCGGTCTCACCACTGCCTCTTCCTCCGAACTGTGAAAGTCAGTGGCACGACCTTCATTCCATGTGGGGTCTAGGACCTCATCGTCCCCTGCATCGTCTTCCACCCAGTCTTGATCCCTGACCTCCTGTTCAGTCTGCACACTGCAGAAAGACGCAGCAGTTGGCACCTGTGTTTCGTCATCATCAGAGACGTGCTGAGGTGGTATTCCCATGTCCTCATCATCAGGAAACATAAGTGGTTGTGCGTTAGTGCATTCTATCTCTTCCACCGCTGGGGAAGGGCTAGGTGGATGCCCTTGGGAAACCCTGCCAGCAGAGTCTTCAAACAGCATAAGAGACTGCAGCATAACTTGAGGCTCAGACAGTTTCCCTGATATGCATGGGGGTGATGTGACAGACTGATGGGCTTGGTTTTCATGCGCCATCTGTGCGCTTTCTGCAGAAGACTGGGTGGAAGATAATGTGAACGTGCTGGATCCACTGTCGGCCACCCAATTGACTAATGCCTGTACCTGCTCAGGCCTTACCATCCTTAGAACGGCATTGGGCCCGACCAAATATCGCTGTAAATTCTGGCGGCTACTGGGACCTGAGGTAGTTGGTTCACTAGGGCGTGTGGCTGTGGCAGAACGGCCACGTCCTCTCCCAGCACCAGAGGCTCCACTAACACCACCACGACCATGTCCGCGTCCGCGTCCCTTACTAGATGTTTTCCTCATTGTTACCGTTCACCACAATAAGAAAAATATTATTTGGGCCAATGTATTGAATTCAAATTCAGGCCTTTTTTTACAGGCACCTAACACTATCTGGCTATCTATTTAGGTACCGTATTACACTAATACAGGCACAGCAGTAACCACAGATTTAGCTGAATATAAATGTGAGGCCTATTTTTTACGCGCTGTGTGACAGGTTTACGTTTAATCACAGAATTAGACTTGGATCTGCACTGTAGCGTGTGTGTTAAGTTTTTCAGAATGACCCTATCAGCACCTTCAATCTAAGATATCCTTTTTGGGATAGATTTAAAGTAGGCCTGATACAGCAGAAACTACTAATTTTGAAAATGGCAAATTTGGGAATAGTTTTTCAACCCAGAACAAAAACTGTGCTTTTACGGTCACTACAAATAACTTGACCAGCTAAAACAGTGCAGATTTGGAGGAATATAAATGTCAGGTCTATTTTTTAGGCGCTGGGTGACACAGGCTCAGCCTGCACCTGATGTAGTATATGGCCAAAAAATAACCAGACTGTTGATGGTTAAATGCACTTCGGTGACACAGGCTCAGCCTGCAGCTGATGTAGGATATAGCACAAAATAACCAGACTATTGATGGTTAAATGGACTTGGTGGCAGCTTGTGCTGGCGCACCACAAGTCACAAAATGGCCGCCGATCACCCCAGAAAAAAGTGATATAAAAACGCTCTGGGCAGCCTAAAAAAAGTGAGCAATTGAATAGCAGCAGTTCAATGATCCACAGCTGGAGATCGATCACAGAATGAAGTCTTTTGGAGGAGTTAATCTGCCTAATCTCGCCCTAACGTCGCAGCTGCAACCTCTCCCTACACTGATCATAGCAGAGTGACAGGCGGCGCTACGTGATTCCAGCTTATATAGAGGCTGGGTCATATGCTGCACTGGCCAATCACAGCCATGCCAATAGTAGGCATGGCTGTGATTGCCTCTTGGGGCAAGTAGTATGACGCTTGTTGATTGGCTGCTTTGCAGCCTTTCAAAAAGCGCCAAGAAAGCGCCGAACACCGAACCCGAACCCGGACTTTTACGAAAATGTTCAGGTTTGGGTCCGTGTCACGGACACCCCAAAATTCGGTACGAACCCGAACTATACAGTTCGGGTTCGCTCATCCCTAGTGTGGATGTCTCAGTCTGGTCTGATGAGGCATTACAAGCCTTTTCAGCTGTGAAGGAATGTTCTGCTTCTGCTCCTATTCTGGTGCATCCTGATGTGTCACAGCCATTTATTGTGGAAGTTGACACGTCCGAGGTAGGGGTGGGAGCAGTTTTGTCGCAAGGTCCTTCACACAGTAAATGGCGCCCATGTGCATTCTTCTCTAAGAAACTCTCTACTGCTGAAAGAAATTATGATCTAGGTAATAGGGAATTTCTGGCCATTAAGTTGGCTTTTAATGAATGGCGTTATTGGTTGGAAGGAGCAATTCATCCCATTACGGTAATTACTGATCACAAAAATCTGGCTTACCTGGAGTCAGCTAAACGACTGAACCCAAGGCAGGCCAGATGGTCGTTGTTTTACCAGATTTAATTTCATTGTCACCTATCGCCCTAGGGTTAAGAGCGTCAAGGCGGATGCCTTGTCGTGTAGCTTTCCGGGGGGGGGTGATTCGGAAGATCCTGGTCCGATATTGACTGAAGGGGTACTTATATCCACCCTTTATCCTGACCTCGAGGCAGAGGTGTTGGAGGCCCAGGGAGATGCTCCAGATGATTGTCCTCCGGGAAAGTTGTTTGTTCATTCGTAATTACGGCACAAGGTATTCAAGGAACATCACTGTACTGATCTTACAGGACATCATGGGAGGAGATCCACGGTCGATCTTATCTCTCGTAGATTCTGGTGGCCGGGGTTGCATAAATGTGTGGAGGGCTGTATGTCAGCTTGTGGTACTTGTGCACGTGCTAAGGTGACACATACTCAGCCTTCAGGATCTCTACTTCTGTTGTCCATCCCGTCCCGACCTTGGACTCATTTATCCATGGACTTTATCACAAATTTGCCAAATTCCCCAGGTAAAACTGTGATTCTGGTGGTTGTTGATCGCTTCAGTAAGATGTCGCACTTTGTAGCATTACCAGGTCTGCCTAATGCTAAAACTCTGGCACAAGTGTTTGTCGACATCGTGAAACTACACGGCATTCCCTCTGATGTGGTGTCTGATAGAGGGACTCAGTTTGTTTCCAGATTCTGGAAGGCGTTCTGCTCTCGCTTGGGGGTACAATTGTCCTTCTCTTCGGCCTTTCACCCTCAGTTGAACGGACAGACTAAGGTTCCATTCACACATCCGTGTGTGTTTTGCGGATCCACGGACACTGGCAATGTGCGTTCCACATTTTGCGGACCGCACATTGCCGGCACTAATAGAATATGCCTATTTTTGTCCGCAATTGTGGACAAGAATAGGACATGTTCTATTTTTTAGGGGAACTGAATTGTGTACCCGGAAGTGTGGGTCCGCAATTCCGTATCCAGGCAGCACATCATGCGGCCCCATAGAAATGAATGGGTCCGCAATTCCATTCCGCAAAATGTGGAACAGAATTGCGGACGTGTAAATGGAGACTAAGGGCACTAACCAGAATCTGGAAACTTGCTTTAGATGTTTTGTCTCAGAGAACCAGGAAGAGTGGTCTTCTTTTTTGTCTTTGGCCGAGTTTGCCATAAATAACCGTAGGCAGGAGTCCAATGATATGGGCATATGGGTTCCACCCACAGTTTGGCACTTTTTCTGGTACTGAGACGTCTGGTATACCGGAAGAGGAAAGATTTTCCTCTTCTTTCTTATCTATTTGGCGGAAAATTCAAAATAAACTTAAAAAAAATGAGCAACAAGTATAAACGTATGGCAGACAAGAGACGTATGAGTGGTCCGGACCTGAGAGTGGGTGATTGTGTGTGGCTGTCCACAAGAAACATTCGTCCTCCCTGGCACCCCCTCCTGTCATGGTGGACGGTAAACTTGAATTTCAGATCGCCAGGGTAGTGGACTCCTAAATTCTCCATAGATCCCTCCAGTATCTTGTTCACTGGAAGGGTTACTGACCAGAGGAGAGAATGTGGGTTCCAGCGGCCGACGTTAATGCCAGTCGCCTTGTGAAAGCCTTTCAAAGGGCTCATCCAGATAAGTTCGGTCCTGGGGTCCGGAGGTCACCCATAGAGAAGGGGGGGGGGGGTACTGTCACGCTACCTCCTGTGACGGAGGTTAGAAGATCGGAGAGACTACACGTGAGGTTAATTGACAGCCTCTTGATTCTCAGTGTTGTGGTTTGGTAATGACCACACCTCTTGTCAGGTGCAGCCCGTGGTCATTACTGCTTCCCTACTTAGTTTGGTCTCACACTTCATACCATGCGGTTGATATTCTCTGCTTGGATTTGGAACAGTTGGTGTGTGGACCTTACCTGTGTTCCTGCTCATCCATTTTCTATAAGATAAGTTGTACTGCTCTTTGTATTTGGTTGTTCCCCTGTGCTTGTTGTTACTAGGCCTCAGGGAGACGCTGGTTCATTCACCTGGGAAGAAACCAGTAGTCTCATTCCCTGCCACTACCTCTAGGGAATCTCAGGGCTCCTAGGGTCTAGATTCCGACTTATGTATTTATTCACCCTTAGGGTCTATACATACGGACAGGAGTCAGGGCCAGATCTAGGGGTTTCCTAGGAGGTGACCTTTCCCTTCTCCCTAGCCTTGAGGCCTAGTTCTGTCTTCTCCATTCTGTTGTCTTTCTGGTGTCTCTCCCCTCCCCACTATTCGTGATAGCTGTATATAGGGGTGTACTCACTTTTCTGAGGTGCTGTATATAGGGGTGTACTCACTTTTCTGAGGTGCTGTATATAGGGGTGCACTCACTTTTCTGAGGTGCTGTATATAGGGGTGCACTTACTTTTCTGAGGTGCTGTATATAGGGGTGTACTCACTTTTCTGAGGTGCTGTATATAGGGGTGCACTCACTTTTCTGAGGTGCTGTATATAGGGGTGTACTCACTTTTCTGAGGTGCTGTATATAGGGGTGCACTCACTTTTCTGAGGTGCTGTATATAGGGGTGCACTCACTTTTCTGAGGTGTTATATATAGGGGTGCACTTACTTCTGTGAGATGCTATATATAGGGGTGCACTTGTGTGAGATGCTGTATATAGGGGTGAACTTACTTCTGTGAGATGCTGTATATAGGGGTGTACTTACTTCTGTGAGATGCTGTATATAGGGGTGTACTTACTTCTGTGAGATGCAGTATATAGGGGTGTACTTACTTCTGTGAGATGCTGTATATAGGGGTGTAATTACTTCTGTGAGGTGCTGTATATAGGGGTGTACTTACTTCTGTGAGGTGCTGTATATAGGGGTGCACTCACTTTTTTTAGGTGCTGTATATAGGTTTGCAATTCTGTGAGATGCAGTATATAGGGGTGTACATACTTCTGCGAGATGCTGTATATAGGGGTGTACTTACTTCTGTGAGATGCTGTATATAGGGGTGTACTTACTTCTGCGAGATGCTGTATATAGGGGTGTACTTACTTCTGTCAGATGCAGTATATAGGGGTGTACTTACTTCTGTGAGATGCAGTATATAGGGGTGCACTTACTTCTGTGAGATGCAGTATATAGGGGTGTACTTACTTCTGTGAGATGCAGTATATAGGGGTGCACTTACTTCTGTGAGATGCAGTATATAGGGGTGTACTTACTTCTGTCAGATGCAGTATATAGGGGTGCACTTACTTCTGTGAGATGCAGTATATAGGGGTGCACTTACTTCTGTCAGATGCAGTATATAGGGGTGTACTTACTTCTGTGAGATGCTGTATATAGGGGTGCACTTACTTCTGTCAGATGCAGTATATAGGGGTGCACTTACTTCTGTGAGATGCAGTATATAGGGGTGTACTTCTGTGAGATGCTGTATATAGGGGTGTACTTACTTCTGTGAGATGCTGTATATAGGGGTGCACTTACTTCTGTCAGATGCAGTATATAGGGGTGTACTTACTTCTGTGAGATGCTGTATATAGGGGTGCACTTACTTCTGTCAGATGCAGTATATAGGGGTGCACTTACTTCTGTGAGATGCAGTATATAGGGGTGCACTTCTGTGAGATGCAGTATATAGGGGTGTACTTACTTCTGTGAGATGCTGTATATAGGGGTGCACTTACTTCTGTCAGATGCAGTATATAGGGGTGCACTTACTTCTGTCAGATGCAGTATATAGGGGTGTACTTACTTCTGTGAGATGCAGTATATAGGGGTGCACTTACTTCTGTCAGATGCAGTATATAGGGGTGCACTTACTTCTGTGAGATGCAGTATATAGGGGTGCACTTCTGTGAGATGCAGTATATAGGGGTGTACTTACTTCTGTCAGATGCAGTATATAGGGGTGCACTTACTTCTGTGAGATGCAGTATATAGGGGTGTACTTACTTCTGTGAGATGCAGTATATAGGGGTGCACTTACTTCTGTCAGATGCAGTATATAGGGGTGCACTTACTTCTGTCAGATGCAGTATATAGGGGTGTACTTACTTCTGTGAGATGCAGTATATAGGGGTGCACTTACTTCTGTCAGATGCAGTATACAGGGGTGCACTTACTTCTGTCAGATGCAGTATATAGGGGTGTACTTACTTCTGTCAGATGCAGTATATAGGGGTGTACTTACTTCTGTGAGATGCAGTATATAGGGGTGTACTTACTTCTGTGAGATGCAGTATATAGGGGTGCACTTACTTCTGTCAGATGCAGTATATAGGGGTGTACTTACTTCTGTGAGATGCAGTATATAGGGGTGTACTTACTTCTGTGAGATGCAGTATATAGGGGTGCACTTACTTCTGTGAGATGCAGTATATAGGGGTGCACTTACTTCTGTCAGATGCAGTATATAGGGGTGTACTTACTTCTGTCAGATGCAGTATATAGGGGTGCACTTACTTCTGTCAGATGCAGTATATAGGGGTGCACTTACTTCTGTCAGATGCAGTATATAGGGGTGTACTTACTTCTGTGAGATGCAGTATATAGGGGTGCACTTACTTCTGTCAGATGCAGTATATAGGGGTGTACTTACTTCTGTCAGATGCAGTATATAGGGGTGTACTTACTTCTGTCAGATGCAGTATATAGGGGTGCACTTACTTCTGTCAGATGCAGTATATAGGGGTGCACTTACTTCTGTCAGATGCAGTATATAGGGGTGCACTTACTTCTGTCAGATGCAGTATATAGGGGTGTACTTACTTCTGTGAGATGCAGTATATAGGGGTGCACTTACTTCTGTCAGATGCAGTATATAGGGGTGCACTTACTTCTGTCAGATGCAGTATATAGGGGTGTACTTACTTCTGTCAGATGCAGTATATAGGGGTGCACTTACTTCTGTCAGATGCAGTATATAGGGGTGTACTTACTTCTGTGAGATGCAGTATATAGGGGTGTACTTACTTCTGTGAGATGCAGTATATAGGGGTGCACTTACTTCTGTGAGATGCTGTATATAGGGGTGTACTTACTTCTGTGAGATGCTGTATATAGGGGTGTACTTACTTCTGTGAGATGCTGTATATAGGGGTGTACTTACTTCTGTGAGATGCTGTATATAGGGGTGCACTTACTTCTGTGAGATGCTGTATATAGGGGTGTACTTACTTCTGTGAGATGCTGTATATAGGGGTGTACTTACTTCTGTCAGATGCAGTATATAGGGGTGTACTTACTTCTGTCAGATGCAGTATATAGGGGTGTACTTACTTCTGTGAGATGCAGTATATAGGGGTGTACTTACTTCTGTGAGATGCTGTATATAGGGGTGTACTTACTTCTGTCAGATGCAGTATATAGGGGTGCACTTACTTCTGTGAGATGCAGTATATAGGGGTGCACTTACTTCTGTGAGATGCAGTATATAGGGGTGCACTTACTTCTGTCAGATGCAGTATATAGGGGTGTACTTACTTCTGTAAGATGCAGTATATAGGGGTGTACTTACTTCTGTAAGATGCAGTATATAGGGGTGTACTTACTTCTGTCAGATGCAGTATATAGGGGTGTACTTACTTCTGTAAGATGCAGTATATAGGGGTGTACTTACTTCTGTAAGATGCAGTATATAGGGGTGTACTTACTTCTGTGAGATGCAGTATATAGGGGTGTACTTACTTCTGTGAGATGCAGTATATAGGGGTGTACTTCTGTGAGATGCAGTATATAGGGGTGTACTTACTTCTGCGAGATGCAGTATATAGGGGTGTACTTCTGTGAGATGCAGTATATAGGGGTGTACTTACTTCTGTCAGATGCAGTATATAGGGGTGTACTTACTTCTGTGAGATGCTGTATATAGGGGTGCACTTACTTCTGTCAGATGCTGTATATAGGGGTGTACTTACTTCTGTAAGATGCAGTATATAGGGGTGTACTTACTTCTGTGAGATGCAGTATATAGGGGTGTACTTACTTCTGTGAGATGCAGTATATAGGGGTGTACTTCTGTGAGATGCAGTATATAGGGGTGTACTTACTTCTGCGAGATGCAGTATATAGGGGTGTACTTCTGTGAGATGCAGTATATAGGGGTGTACTTACTTCTGTGAGATGCTGTATATAGGGGTGCACTTACTTCTGTCAGATGCAGTATATAGGGGTGCACTTACTTCTGTCAGATGCAGTATATAGGGGTGTACTTACTTCTGTGAGATGCAGTATATAGGGGTGTACTTACTTCTGTGAGATGCAGTATATAGGGGTGTACTTACTTCTGTCAGATGCAGTATATAGGGGTGCACTTACTTCTGTGAGGTGCTGTATCTCCAGAGGTTCCAGTAGACTCCCAGCCACAGGATGGCCCGTCTCCACAGATGGGCGCTGGAGTGGACATGGAGGTCCGATACAATGGCTCCCAGCGCGGCCGGACTTATTGCCTTTGGACTTTTATCTCTGGGGTCTGACAATACCCAACATGGGTGACCTGAAATGAGATCCTCCTCTGCGTTCTTCAGCGCGTTCACGTAGACTGCAGGAAACGGCTGCCTGCGCGGACACTGAGCACGCAATGTATCCGGGAGCTCGGACCTCGGTGAACAGGTAACGAGAGGTGAAGAGCGAGACTGCGGAAACTCACCGCACCCCCTTCACGTAGCAGCAATATGGCCGCCAGCAGCATGTCCACCCCGAGTAGTGCAGCCTCTGCCCAGTTAATGCTGCGACAAAGTCCTCCAAGTGATTGGCGTCTGTCAGCAGATCTGTCCCTGTGCTCCTGTCTGCTGACGGCACCGGTGCGGGCCCCATGTGAGCAGACGGAAGAGGTCATTTCACAGGGACAGATCTGCTGGTCATTTGTACACATTAAATAGGAGATGTAGCCCCGCCCTAATCCACCGACGGAGGGTGGCGGTGGGTGCAGGGTTCATGTACAGCAGCCCCGTAATGATGGGCGATGTCTCCGAGCAGTAGGACTTTCCCTGCTGTAGTGGAGGGGAGGAGGACGGACGGCGCCCATAAATCTCTAAATCAGGGAAAATGAGGAGTAAAATAATTCTGCGTTCTCTGCACGGAGCAGCCGCGCCGGGAAAATGAACATTTATTTGAAGCGAGCGGCGTCTGCAGTTTGCGGGTGTAATGAGTCGGTGATCGCTGCGGATGAGAATAAATCAGCGCCACATAATGGAGGCCATTAGCGCAGTCAATAGACTCCCTGCAGCTGCGGTGACAAGTGGCGCGATCTTATCTGCCGCCATCATTACTCCGCAGTCAGGGCGGCTTCCCTCCGCCGCCTCTAATGTGATTTTTGATTAATGGGGGGATTTTTACGTGACAAGAATGTTTCTCCGAGGCAAACGCTCCTGAGTCTGGGCCTGAGCCGACTTGTTCCTGACGGCTCCTGCACCTTGTACTGGGGACGGAACTGCTGACAGCCGCATCCGACCAGTGAGGGTGGGGGCCCGCTGTCCAGGACTGGCCCTCTACCACAGGAGGATCCGGGGCCCGCTGTCTGCCGTCCAGCACCGGCCCTCTACCACACCACAGGAGGATCCGGGGCCCGCTGTCTGCTGTCCAGCACTGGCCCTCTACCACAGGAGGATCCGGGGCCCGCTGTCTGCTGTCCAGCACTGGCCCTCTACCACACCACAGGAGGATCCGGGGCCCGCTGTCTGCCGTCCAGCACTGGCCCTCTACCACACCACAGGAGGATCCGGGGCCCGCTGTCTGCTGTCTAGCACTGGTCCTCTACCACACCACAGGAGGATCCGGGGCCCGCTCTCTGCTGTCCAGCACTGGCCCTCTACCACACCACAGGAGGATCCGGGGCCCGCTGTCTGCCGTCCAGCACTGGCCCTCTACCACACCACAGGAGGATCCGGGGCCCGCTGTCTGCTGTCCAGCACTGGTCCTCTACCACAGGAGGATCCGGGGCCCGCTGTCTGCTGTCCAGCACTGGCCCTCTACCACACCACAGGAGGATCCGGGGCCCGCTGTCTGCTGTCCAGCACTGGCCCTCTACCACACCACAGGAGGATCCGGGGCCCGCTCTCTGCTGTCCAGCACTGGCCCTCTACCACACCACAGGAGGATCCGGGGCCCGCTGTCTGCTGTCCAGCACTGGCCCTCTACCACACCACAGGAGGATCCGGGGCCCGCTGTCTGCCGTCCAGCACTGGCCCTCTACCACAGAAGGATCCGGGGCCCGCTGTCTGCTGTCCAGCACTGGCCCTCTACCACACCACAGGAGGATCCGGGGCCCGCTGTCTGCTGTCCAGCACTGGCCCTCTACCACAGAAGGATCCGGGGCCCGCTGTCTGCTGTCCAGCACTGGTCCTCTACCACACCACAGGAGGATCCGGGGCCCGCTGTCTGCCGTCCAGCACTGGCCCTCTACCACACCACAGGAGGATCCGGGGCCCGCTGTCTGCTGTCCAGCACTGGCCCTCTACCACACCACTAGAGGATCCGGGGCCCGCTGTCCAGCACTGGCCCTCTACCACAGGAGGATCCGGGGCCTGCTGTCTGCTGTCCAGCACTGGCCCTCTACCACACCACAGGAGGATCCGGGGCCCGCTGTCTGCTGTCTAGCACTGGCCCTCTACCACAGGAGGATCCGGGGCCCGCTGTCTGCCGTCCAGCACTGGCCCTCTACCACACCACAGGA